>NW_027203381.1:122506333-122718833 GCF_024711535.1 Dipodomys merriami
GCACTTGAAATTTTTGGCGGGAAGGAGAATTTCTGGCCAAGTCTCCATGGACCTGCATCCATCGCAGAGCCCATTTATCTGTGATCATGAATAGGCCATATCTGTCTGATTTAAAACCCATCTTAGTGTGTACACTGCACACTTTCTACCCTATGGGAGTCTGTCTTCCTGAGGTAGATGCCGCTACTCTGGTAGTATATAGAACAGTGAACCGTTGTGAGTGCCCGCCCTTGGAACAGGTGCCACCCCAGTTGCTGTCTCCCGGCTAGTAAGGCTGGCGTCATCTGCACCCGGACTGATCCAGCGAGGATGAATCTGATCTCTCTCTCCCTCTTTCTGCCTCTCATCTCAACTGATTTGCAGAGATGTCTGATGCTACTAGGAGACCCCAGGCAAGACATACACTTTTTCAGCCACATACAACCTGTCTCAGGGTCCCTTGTCCTGGCTGAGTCACATGTGGCAGACGCTAAGGGTGGCACTTGCTTTGGCCTGTAGATCTAAGCCTGTAGTAGGCCTTGGTTCATTTGGTTTAAAGAAAATGAAGTTCTGATAGAATATTCAGAAAGCAGAAAAAATACATATCATATATGAAAGTGCGGTTTGTTTTTGTTTTTGTTTTGTTTTTGTTTTTTGGGTCCGGTCGTGGGGCCTGAACTCTGGGCCTGGGTGCTGTCCCTCAGCTCTTCAGCTCAAGGCTAGCGCTCTACCACTTGAGCCACAGTACCACTTCCGGCTTTTTTTGTTTTTGCTTATGTGGTACTGAGGAATCGAACCCAGGGCCTCAGGCATGCAAGGCAAGCACTCGACCAATGAGCCACCTTCCCAGCCCTTTGTTTTTGTTTTTATGCTGATCTTGGGTCTTGAACTCAGGGCCAGGACACTGTCACTGAGCTTTTTTCTACCACTTTGAGACACAGTGCCACTTCCTATTTTCTGGTGGTTAATTGGAGGTGTCTCATGGACTTTCCTGCCCTGGCTGGCTTCAAACTACGATCCTCAGATCTCAGCCTCCTTAGTAGCTAGGATGACAGGCGTAAACCACCAGCGCCCAGCCAAAAATATGTTTTTAACACATGACTGAACTTTATTGGTGGCAGAATTTAACTGTAAGTAACATGTGGCAAGGCCTTAGAGGGGCCCCGGTGCACTGCTGACAGGTGGTTGGGATTCTCTCTTGGCAGGAGTCACTAGCTTCTGCCCTGCATCATCAGAGGTGCCTGCTAGAGGAAGATAAGGTTGCGTCCCTGGACAGGGTGGACACTGAAGTCCTGCTCCTAGAGGGCCAAGCCACTCCACAGCAGCTGGGAGATATACATGCAGTTGAGACACAGAAGTCACAAATAGAGCTGGCCAAGCCCCCAGAGGTACAGGGACAGGTTGCTCAGGTGAGTGTTCCATGTGTAACAGGGATGGGGTACGCAAGCGCATGTTCTGATGGAGTCCCTGGGTGCCACCTTGAAACCTTGATCATGATGCTGTGAGAACCACAGCCGCGCTCAGCGGTCCATGGCGACTGTGGGACCCACTGCAATGGGTGAGGACCTAGCTCCATGGGGAGCAACGTCAAAGTGCTGGCTCATCCAGGCCTTGTGGGTGTCCTTGTAAAGTGGATTGCCAGCGTCCCTTCGTGGATGCCCCTGGAGAGTAGTCTTGGCCTAGTCTTAGAGGCAGAAGTGACTCTTGGGACATGAATCTATCCCAGAGGCACTTTGACAGTGTAATGCAGAAGGGATTGATAATGACCGTTTTGTTTTGTTTGGCCGTCCTGGGCTTGAACTCAGGGCCTTGGCACTTTCCCTGTGCTTCTTTTGCTCAAGGCTAGCACTCTATCCCTTAAGCAACAGCACCACTTCTGGCTTTTTCTGTGTATGTGGTACTGACGAGTTGAACCCAGGGCTTCATGCATGCGAGGCAAGCGCTCTACCACTGAGCCACCTTCCCAGCCGATGATGACATTTTTGCTGGTCCTGGGGCTTGAACTCGGCCTGGGCACTGTCCCTACGCCTCTTTGTGCCCAAATCTATACCACTTAAGCCGTAGCACCACTTCCAGCTTTTTCTGAATAGTTTCTTGGAGATAAGAGTCTCATGGACTTTCCTGCCCTGGCTGGCTTCGAACCAGGATCCTCAGATCTCAGCCTTTTAAGTAGGATTACAGGTATGAGCCACCAGTGCCTGCCTGGTGATGATGACTGTTTCGGCCAAGGCATGAGTTGACCTAAGTCCATGAGAGGCATAAGGAGGAGAGGCGGGTGTAAGGCTATCTACTAAAGTGTTGCTGATGATGGCAATGGCATGAGATTGGCAGGGAGGCCACAGTTGAGTTGTTGGTGCCGTTTCTAGGGAAGAATGTAGAAGGATGCTATGGGGCAAGCTGCTATGGGGTTTAACACAGAGCATGATTAGATACTTTTGGAAATCTGCACACCTTACAGTTTCTTTTTTAGAGTTTATCTAAATGCCAAATTATGTGGCAGCTTCATGACAAAATCTAACAAAGCATTGAGAAACCCCTTTTATCCTTGGGAGGCTACAAGGACTGCTGCCCTGCTCCCATGGGCCCTAGTCCATCTGTGTAGGAGAACATTCACTACCAGGGTCTCCCTTGTGCAGAGGCCCTGCATCGAGGTTACACTATAGTCCCTGGTCTGCCTGATGAACTTGTATAAGTAGCATGTGTGCACATGACTTGAGAGGGCTGGCTTTGAGCCTCGTCCTCAGATCTCAGCCTCCTGAGTAGCTAGGGTTACAGGTGTGAGCTACTGGTTCCCGGCTTACCTTGCTTTTTCAAAGTCATTCTTAGAGCTGTGTGCTTGCTTTTTTTTTTTATTTTTTAAATGCACTTTATTGTTATAGAGGTGATAAGAGTTGGGGGGGGGGTGCGGGAAGAGTAGAGCTTGAACTCAGCCTGGGCACTGTCTCTGAGCTTCCTTGTGCTCAAGACTAACACTCTTACCATTTGAGCCACAGTTCCACTTCTGGTTTTTGAGTGGTAAAAAACTGGAGATAATAGTCTTGTGGGGAATTTTCTGTGTGGTCTAGCTTCAAACTGTGATCCTCAGATCTCAGCCTCCTGAGTAGCTAGGATTACTGGTGTGAGCCACTGGTGTCACATACTTTTTTTTTTTTTTTTTTGGTCGGTCGTGGGGCTTGAACTCTGGGCCTGGGCGCTGTCCCTCAGCTCTTCAGCTCAAGGCGAGCGCTCTACCACTTGAGCTACAGCGCCACTTCCGGTTTTCTGGTGGTTTTATTGGAGATAGGAGTCTCGCGGTCTCTCCTGCCCGGGCTAGCTTTGAACCGCGATCCTCAGATCTCAGCCTCCTGAGTAGCTAGGATTACAGGCGTGAGCCACCAGCGCCCGGCCACATACTTTTTTAAAAAAAATTTTTTTTGGGTCCGGTCATGGGGCCTGAACTCTGGGCCTGGGCGCTGTCCCTCAGCTCTTCAGCTCAAGGCTAGCGCTCTACCACTTGAGCCACAGCGCCACTTCCGGCTTTTTTCTTTTTGCTTATGTGGTGCTGAGAAATCGAACCCAGAGCCAGAGCCTCTGGCATGCAAGGCAAGCGCTACCACTGAGCCACCTTCCTAGCCCTGTCACATACTTTTGAAGAAAATTTTTTCTATGTTGAGTGTGTGTGTGTGTGTGTATGTGTGTATGTGTGTGTGTGTGTGTACGTACGTACACACATGTGCGTGCTCTTGGGTGCCTGCGTGTGCCAGTGGGGGTTGAACTGTGGGCCTGGGCACTATTCCTTAGCTTTTCCTGCTCGGGACTGGTGCTCTTCCATTTGAATCAAAACACTATTTTTGGGTTTTTGGAGATTAATTAGACATAAAAGAGTCTCAGTGATTTTTCTTCCTGGGCTGGCTCTGAACTCTGATCATCATATCTCAGTCTCCTGAGTTGGTAGGATTATAGAAAGCCATGATTGTTTTCTTTTTTTGGGGGGGGGTCCGTTCGTGGGGCCTGCCTGAACTTTGGGCTTTGGCGCTGTCCCTCAGCTCTTCAGCTCAAGGCTAGTGCTGTACCACTTGAGCCACAGCGCCACTTCCGGCTTTTTTCTTTTTGCTTATGTGGTGCTGAGGAATCGAACCCAGGGCCTCAGGCATGCAAGGCAAGCGCTCTACCACTGAGCCACCTTCCCAGCCCCATGCTTATTTTCTGTTGTTGTTGTTTGTCGGTTGTGGGGCCTGAACTCTGGGCCTGGGCGCTGTCCCTCAGCTCTTCAGCTCAAGGCAAGCACTCTACCACTTGAGCCACAGCGCCACTTCTGGCTTCTGCTTATGTGGTGCTGAGGAATCAAACCCAGGGCCTTATGCATGCAAGGCAAGCGCTCTACCACTGAGCTACCTTCCCAGGCCCCATGCTTGTTTTCTGGGTCACCACAATGCTGTTGAGACATCTGTGGTGACTGTTGTATGCCTGAGAACTGTGTTGAGTGCAGTAATTTTGACCATTTTTGGGTGTGGCACAACCTTGTTCAGTTGTTCCTCTCTGCCCTAGTCTGAATTTGTGTGTGACTGATGCTGTCTCATGAGAATACTTGTGTTCCACTAATCTCAGACAAAGCAGTTTGGCTAGAAGAGGTGTGGTCCTGCATAGTTATTTAGGTTAACTTTTTTGGGTATGGGGTATATTTAGACACATAAATAATTGAATAATTAAATAAACTCCTCATCGCACTTCTTAGTAGGGTATGCACCAGTCTTAGTGCATCAGTTCCCAGACCCTTCTTCCCTAAGACATTGCCATAACCCATCCTAAGAAGTCTTCAGTTACTCCTTCGTTCCTGTGTGTTTCCAGTCCAGGCCCCTTCTCTTCCTCGTGTGGGTGTGCAGACTAGACTCACACAGAGCTTTGATGCATTGGACCAGCTCTCCCTTGTGCCCTGGATTTGTGAAGGTGGGTTTGCCGGGATGGCCAGAATGACTGCTAGTGAAACACTTCCTCTCAGGCAGACATTTTGGAAACCCTGTCAGGGTGCTCCTCGGGATACCAGGACCGTTGTCCTAAAATAGCAGGGACAAGCTGTTCTTGCTGTTTGGCTGTGGCCTCTCCCGGCCACAAATATCTTTGCACCTGTCTAGAGAGGCTCATTTAGCTCACACACTTGAGGCAGCTGGGTTACTTTTCATGTTATGCCTTTTGGAGTTTGGTTGTGAGAAACTCTCAAAACGTAAGCCTAATTTCTTTTCATTAATGAAGTCTGAGCTGGTGACACTAAGCAAGGTCTGGGGTCTAGAAATGAGATATGGTGTGACCAGTCATGATTGTTTAGGGCTTTTTTCCTGTTTTCATCGATAAGTACTAACCATGTTCATAGGTTAACTTTTGAAAGTATTAAGAGAACCTGTAATCAGTTTAGATGTTTGAATGTCTTCAATTCTTTATTTGGCAAGTTTATCTTCATTCTCATGTTGGTTGGGTTTTTTTTTTGGGGGGGTATGTGTGTATGTCCTTTTTTCTTCTCTAGGAATATCAATTATGTTTTATGACAAAATTATGTGTTTTTTTTTTTCTATATTTCTGAGAATTAAAAAAAAACAGGAAAAAAAGCCTTTTTAAAAACATCCTTTCTTAGACTGACCTTACCATTTAGAACACAATAAACTGAACTGAGTTTTTTTCCATGCTGGAAATAGAAATGATTGTAAAAGGTAGGATCCCCTGCATGGGCGGCAGGAGCTGTTGAGTATAGTCAGGGCCTACCAGATAGCCAGCCATGGCTGTCTAGAGGCCCCGAGCCTGAGCCTCACCCAGCTTCACACCTGCAGAACTGCCTGCTCCCCCACTCCCCCCTCTTTCCCCCACCCCCCCCAGCATCTCCTTGAAGTCATTCTCTTTCCTGCTGTGAAGCTGTTCTTGGATAGGGGTACAGAGGGAAGGCAGGTCTACAGCTGAATGGAGCCTACAGCTCTGCTTTTGAACAGCAGGTCTGGGGCCAGCCTGTGTGGGCTCCAGCTTCCACGTGAGGCCGTAGGTCCCGTTGGTTGTTACCCTTCTGCACTGGGTCCTCAGTGGAGGCATTTCCACCCTTTCTGTTTGTGGTCGTTGACACACAGGGGCCATTTGTACTGACTTGAGAAATGTGCTGTAGCCTGCTAGGTTATTCTCTGCTTATTTCATTAATGGGATTAATTCATTTATGTGAGCCTTACTGAAAAAAAGAAAAACATATTATTTGGGAAGAAAGCATGTTTACCTTTTAAAGCTGATGGAACCCAGGTTTTGAGTATCTTAGATTGCCGTGGTCAGATCTTAGCCTCCTGAGTAGCTAGGCCTATAGATGAGTGTGTTACCAGCAGTGCCTACTTGGTATCTGTTTTGTTTTTTGTTTTCTGTTCTGCCTAACTTTTCTCCAGCAGCTGTGCCATTTTACTTTCCCCATCAGTCCTGAACAGGGTTCTGATTTTTCTACATTATTATTACTATTATTATGATTATTTTTGGGAGATTGGTCGTGGGGCTTGAACTCAGGGCCTGGGCTCTGTCCCTGAGCTCTTTTGCTTAAGGCTAACACTTTGAGCCACAGCAGCATGGACTTTCCTGTCCCTGTAGGCTTTGAACTGTGATTTTCAGATCTGTCTCCTGAGTAGAGCTAGGATTACATGTACGTGCCACCAGCACCTGGCTTGATTTTCTCTAGAATCTATTCTTATCAATACTTACTTTCCTTTTGTTTCATGGGACTTTTGTGCTTACCACTTGAGGCACGCCCTTTTTGTTTTAGTTAGGCAGAATTTGACTTTTTGCCTGAGCTGGCCTTGGATCACGACCCTTCAGATCTATGACCTGCTTGCTGCTGTTGTCACTGTCACCTCTTCTTCTCCATCCTTCCCAGCCCTTCCCTTCTCCTCTTCCTTATCTTTGTCCTCTTCCTTCTTTCCCTTCTCCATCTTCAGCTTCCCTCTCTTTCCTTTTTCTTTCTCCCCTTTCTTTGCCTTCTTTCTTACCCTTTTCCCTTTCTTCTTTCTTGTCCTTTTCCTTTCCTTCCTCTCTCCTTTCTTTTCTTCCCCTTCTCCTTCTCTCTTCCCTTTCTCTTCTCTTCTTTTTCCTTTTTTCTTCTTTCTTCTTTTCCCTCCCTCATCTCTCCTCCCTCTCCTTTTTTTTGCCATCCTACAGCTAGTAGGTATGAAGAGGTACCTCATTGTGGGTTTGTTTTGTGTTTCCCTAATGATTAGTTTTGTTACCTCTGTTTTCATGTACTTATTAAGGCAGCTTGTATATATGGAGAAAGGTCTGTTCCAGTCCTTGGTCATTTTTTTAAAGGAGTGTTTTTTTTGGGGGGGGTCTGGTCATGTGGCCTGAACTCTGGGCCTGGGCGCTGTCCCTCAGCTCTTCAGCTCAAGCTAGCGCTCTACCACTTGAGCCACAGTGCCACTTCCAGCATTTCTTTTCCTGCTTATGTGTGCTGAGGAATCGAACCCAGGGGCCTCATGCCTGCCAGGTAAGCGCTCTACCATTGAGGCACCTTCCCAGCCCCCAGGAGTGGTTTGTTTTTGTTGTTGAATTCTTCATTATTGTATATCAAGGCATACGTGTGTTGTCATTGTGTGTTACAGATAGCTCATATTGATCTCTGAGAGCTGTGTGTACCAGATAGATCTCTCCTCTGACTGACATCCAGTGGTTGTGCATACCTGATCCCATTTATGGGGAAGCTCAGTGGTTGGGTGCAGAAACACACATCTGTGTGCAGGGTAGACTTGGCAGGAAGTAAGACACATTTGGACAAAAAGCATTAGCAAAGTGGCTTAAACGGTAGTATGTCTGTCCTCTGTCAACCCCTGGTCACTGTCATTTGCTATCATCCAGGGAGGGGGATATAACCCTGCCTTGAGCCATCTGGGATGTATACGTGTTGGTGTGCTGGGAGCATTCTGGTATACACTGTCCTTTGTCTCTTGGTGTTATTATTTAACGTGTGTGTGTGTGTGTGTGTGTGTGTGTGTGTGTGTGTGTGTGTACACACCCTACACACATACATCTGTCTAGATCTCTCTCAGAGAGAAAGTTTTGTTTTGTTTGTTTGTTAGTACTGAGCATGGTGGGTGAACCCAGGGCCTAACACAAACATACTGTGGCCACTGAGTTACTTCCCCAGCCCATTTTTTACTTACTCCGTTTTCTTTAATTTTTGAGTCACTTGTATGTGTTAGTGTGACTCAGCCACTGATTTTACAGAATCTGTGTGTTTTTCTATTTCTCCTCCATTAATACTGTATTTCTGGTAGGTATGATTTCCTGTAGTAGGGTGGTTATATAATCACACTCTCCTTTTTTTCCTCTGGTCTATTTTTTCTTTTTTTAAATTTCTTTTTGCTAGTCCTGGGGTTTGAGCTCATGGTCTAGGCACTGTCCCTGAGCTTCTTTTGCTCAAAGCTAGCACTCTACAACTTTGAGCCACAGCACTACTTCAGGCTTTTTCTTTTTATGTGGCACTGAGGAATTGAACCCAGGGCTTCATGCATGCTAGGCAAGCATTCTATTGCTAAACCTCCTTCCCAGCGCTGTGTTTTCTTTGTACACTAAGATTATTGTGGGACTCCTCGCTGGCCCCTGCTTGCTCCCTGCCCCACAGAGGCCCCTTCACATGGCCTCTCTCCATAAGGACCACTTACCTTTGACTTCTGCTCTCTGTTCCCAACCTAGAGCCTGTTGGCAAGTCGTTGGCCTGTCCCTGCCCTGTAACAGCTGTGGAAAGGATGGCCTCCCCATGCTGTCCACAAGGGAAGTTTCTCCCTGTGCTCTTGGTCTTGAGTCTGCAGAGTGTGTAGCGATGTTGTATTGTAGCCTCCTCTGCTCTTTCTTGTGTGGCGGATGCCCATGTTTATGTTGGTGAAGTCCTAGTCTCTGGTGAATGGCCCTCAGGGATGTTTTGATTTAAGGGTTCTGGCTGGAGTATTTCCCTTTATGCTTTTTCCAAGCTTCACAAGATTGCTGGGATCCATTGTTACTGTGAGAGACAGCACTGGGGAGCCCATTTTTTATTAGATATAATTGTTAAAGTTACAGAATTTTCCCATAGCAACCTACAGTTAACTAATTGTTTTAACTGGGATTCAATACTTTTTCTCAACAGCTGAAAGACCAAGTCTTGTCCCTGCATCAGGAGGTAGAACAGTGCCACTCTGAGCTCGAGAGGCTGCGGCAGAGGCGTGAGAGGGAGAACCAGGAGGGTGCCGCCCTCATCTGCATGCTCCGGGCAGATGTGGACCAGTCTGAGA
Organism: Dipodomys merriami; assembly: GCF_024711535.1. Classification (NCBI taxonomy): domain Eukaryota; kingdom Metazoa; phylum Chordata; class Mammalia; order Rodentia; family Heteromyidae; genus Dipodomys; species Dipodomys merriami. Next base: position 122,515,564 of record NW_027203381.1, read on the forward strand.
GTGAGGGGTCAGTGTGTCCCTGGCATCATGCTGCCGTCTGGCTGGTCCCCTGCTGCTGCCCTCCTCCTGGTCCACGGTGTTCTCCTTGAGTATCTACGTCTGGTGGACATAGACCCTGGCCACAGTGCTCTTCTTACTGAAAAATATCTCAATGTCGAGATAGTGTCATGAATGTGATGAACACCTGTATACTTGCCAGTTTACTTTTCCAAATCTTCACATTTTACCAGCCCTACTTACTTCACATTATCTTCCTTTGTGTCTCCTACAATCCCATCCCATCTAACCAGTAATAGTACTACTTCCTGCCTGGGAGTCCTTTCCCAGGTTGTTACGGGTCAGGAATCTGTCCTCTGTGTTCTGGGACCCTGTGGTATGCAGGCTAGTCAGCCAGGGAATTCCTAAGGCTGCAGAGTAGCCTTATGACTGTGGTTCATGTCTTAGGAAAGTACTCCGTGATGCCCTGAGGAGACTGCTGGGTTTGTTTGGAGAAACACTGAAGGCAGCTGTTGCCCTGAAGAGCCGGATTAGTGAGCGTGTGGGTCTCTTTCTGGACCACATGGGTGCCACAGAAGCAGGCCAAGCCCCAGAAGCAGGTGCGTGTACCAGGATGAGTCCCTCAGAGGCTGGGGATGCTGGGGATGCTGGGAGCAAGCCCCTGGGTTGGGGAAGCTCTAAGGGGCCTCACCTTTGTTCCTTGCCTATATCCAAACTCAGGGAGAGGGAAGTTTGGGCCTGTGTAGAATTGCCTGGTCCTGAGGGTTGCTGTGTGTGTGTGTGTGTGTGCGTGCGTGGTGCGTGCGTGCGTGCGTGTGAGTGTGTGTGTGTGTTAGTCCTAAGGGTGTGGCTCAATCAGTTGCTTATGGTCTGGAGTGTTTGGTTTCTAGGGCTGTGGCTGGGTCTCCACTTGAGGAAGTGGAGTGTATGCTGGTCCTAAGATTCTGGCTGGGTCATTATTTTCACTGAGTGGAGAGCACAGGCTGGTCAGAGTACTCACTCATAGGAAGAGTTGTCTGTATTTGCTTACTTTAGCTCCAGCACTTGATGAAATATGGTCTGATACTATCCTGCTGGGATTGGACAGAACTTTGCCTGAAGGAGCAGAGATGTCTTCAGTGGCTGAAATTAGCAGTCATGTCTGTGAAAGCTTTTTACTGAATCCGGAAAGTACTCTGGAATGTGAGCAGCCCATTAGAAAATTCTACCAGAGCCTTGGCATGGCTGTTGATGGACTCCTAGAGATGGCCTTAGACTCCTCCAGACAGGTGAGTCCCAGTGCGTGTCATGGTGGAGGCCGTGAGTCTTCAGACACCAACATGGTACTGACAGAATATAGTCACGCGGTGATACAGGGCTGTTAGGCATTCAGTTAGGTTCTGTGACTGCATTATCTGTAATTTTCTGCCAGGCTTTGCAGCCTGTAAGGAGCAGAGGTTCTTCTGGTCATTTGGGAATAAAATCTCCTGGTCTTGTTGGAGTGAGATAGTCAGATGGCATGGAAGTGAGGTAGTAGTACTGGAATTTGAATTCAGAATCTCACAGTTACAAGACAGGTTCTTTACCACTTGCGGCACCACCTCAGGCCTTGACTTTTATTCATGTGAATTATCAACTGTGTTCTCATACATGTTCTCTTCCAGTCTTTTCTTTCCTACTCTCTGGGAAACTTTCTGTGAATGGCAAATAAAATCTCAGACCACTTCTTTTACATCATGCAGTATTGCAATTCCACTCAGTGTTTTCATATTTAGAGATTAGCACTAAGAAGAATTGATTTTGTTAACTCTCAGAACCTTTAAGGCAATTATAATAGGAATGAAATAAGAGTATGTGGAAAACAATAAGGTGATTCTTTTTCTAAGTTATTCCAGTTAAAACATAAGCATTTCTCTGTTAGGCATTGGTGTTAAGTAATTTTTCTACCCTTAGTGTTGAGACATAGAATACTTCTTCGGGCTTCCCGCCTGCCTACCCCATTCTCCCCATGAGCATCCTGTCCAGCCTTTGACCTGTAATCGGGTGCTTTCCATGTCTCTAGATGGGTCTAAATGGAACTCATTCCTATGATCTTTTTCTGCAGGACCACACCCCATGGTGCAGATGTTAAGCAAGTGCCTTGGGGCTGCCATGGGTCTATACGACTTATTAAAAACCTTCCCCCACGCTGGGGGTGGGGGGGAGGGAAGTAACATGGGGAGGTGCTGAAGGTGGAGCCTCCCTATCAAGGCAGCAGAGCCTTGGGGGAAGTACAAGAGCTATGTGGTAGTGGCTGTGACTGAGGTCAGGGTCAGACAGGGCTCCCTGCCAGGCTGTGTTTGCTGGTGGTTATGTGGTGGCCCTTGACTGCAGATAGAGATGGGTGTTCAAGAGGATAGAAGCTGGAGGAGGTGGCCAGTTTGGGGAGAGGCAATAGATGCATAAGAGTTGTCCTCTGAAACATTTTCAGGAAAGAAGCAATGATATTCTTAGAGACCAGTACATATCTTGAGCCCAGGAAAGGCCAGAGTTTTGAGCTAACTAGTGGGGAGCCAAGGGAAGCTGGGCTTGGTGCTTTACTCTAGGAGTAGAGGAGTGTGTATTTTGAGTTCAAAGGCCCATCTGCATTCCTCACCCTGTAGATGGCCTGAAAGTGCCAGAGAGGGAGGCAGAAGGGCTAGGGTGGGTGGAGCTGGGCTCTGGGAAGTAAAGGAGGTCTAGGAAGGCCCCCTCAGCTCTGGGGGAAGTAGGACGGCCCTGGTGACATATACCATCTACTGTTTTGCTAGTGGTGGTGGGACTGGCGCCTGGTAGTACCTGGTAATTTCTCTCTCTCTCTCTCTCTCTCTCTCTCTCTCTCTCTCTCTCTCTCTCTCTCTCTCTCTCTCTCTCTCTCACTTTCTCTTCATGGGGCTTGAACTCTGGGCCTGGGTGCTGTCCCTGAGCTCTTCACCTCAAGGAGAGCCCTCTACCATTTGAGCCATGCTTCCAGTTTTCTGGTGGTTTATTGGAGATCAGCATCTCATGGCCTTTCCTACCTGAGCTGGCTTTGGAGTGTGATCCTCAGATCTCAGCCTCCTGAATAGCTAGGATTACAGGCCAGTGCCTGGTCTCTCTTATTTTTCTATGCTTATTTCTAATTTGCAGTTCTGATTCTCAAAAGTGTGTACTTATTTTTTTTTAACCTTACATTAGTTATACGGGGGTGGGGGAAGGATTTCATTGTTGCATTTCCACGTTTGCAATGTATTCTAACCAGTCTTATTCCTTTTATCACTCCTGCTTCTCAAAACAATCTGAAATGTTTTAACAGTTAGAAGAAGCACGTCAGATACATTCTCATTTTGAAAAAGAATTTCTCCACAAGACCGAGGAGACTGCACAGCTTGTGCAGAAGCAGCAGGAGATGCTGGAACGCTTGCAAGAGGAGAGCGCCGCCAAGGCTGAGCTGGTGCTGGAGCTGCACACAGCTCAAAGTAAGCTGTGTACTTCATCATCAGGGATTCCGCTCTCCTACAGGAAGCGTGAGAAGCAGAGTATATGAATAAACTACACCTGTGTGTGGCCCGCTGACATCCCTTAATGAAAATTGTACTTGGGGAAGTATTTATGGCTTGGGTGCCCTGGGTTACTGGCAGGGCCATTTAAGGGCCACCATCTCTTGGCACTGACCTCTTCTTTTTGGGTTGAAGAAAAGGAATGCCCTTGACACTCAGTGTTCGTCCCATAGCCTTCCTGGGACGGAGGTTTCTTTGCACACTGTCTTAACATAGGGGTCGCTGGTGTGTAACCCTTTTCTGTGGTGTGGGCTTCTCCATAGCCCCACCTCCACGGAAGACAGCCTGTGACTGCTTGCCAGGAGTGTTGCCTGTGGTCTCCTAGCGCCCATAGGGCTTCTGGTGGGCTCTCATCCTCCAGGTGAATTGCAACACCTTGCCTGAACACTGTCTCTTCCTCAGGCCTCCTTGAAGGGTTCAAGGTGGAGAAAGCTGATCTTCAGGAGGCACTTGGCCAAAAGGAGGAGCTGGAGCAGCAGCTAGTCCTGGAGCTTGAAAGCCTACGACAGCAGCTGCAGCAGGCAGCCCAGGATCTGGCTGCTCTCAGACAGGAGAATGCCACCCTGTGGAGCCAGAAGGAAGCCTTGGCTGCTGAGGCAGAGGCAAGGGAGGCTGGTAAGGAATGTGGATGTAGAGGTGAGGGTGGGGTCCAAACTCGCACAGAAGCTTGCTAGTTATAGGTGTGAAGACATGGAAAGCAAGGAGCCGGGCTTGTTTGAAAGTGACTGGCAGGATGTAGCTTCAGTTGCTACACAGTGGTCTGGAGGAAGATGATCCTCTTGACTGGTATTGCTTTTGAATCCTCTGGAACAGTGAACCGGGATGGATGGGAAGGTGGCTCAGAGGTAGAATGCTTGCCTCGCATGCATGAGGCCCTGGGTTCCACTCCTCAGCACCACATAAGCAGAAAAAAGCTGAAAGTGGTGCTGTGGCTCAAGGTAGAGTGCTAACCTTGAGCTGAAGAGCTGAGGGACAGCGCCCAGACCCAGAGTTGCCCCATGACCAACCCTCCCACCCCCCAAAAAGTGTTGAACCCTAGCTACTCAGGAAGCTGAGATATGAGGATCATGGTTCAAAGCCAGCCCGGGCAGGAAAGACCATGAGACTCCTATCTCCAATAAACTACCAGAAAACCGGAAGTGGTGCTGTAGCTCAAGTGGCAGAGCACTTGCCTTGAGCTGAATTGCTGAGGGACAGCGCCAGGCCCAGAGTTCAAGCCCCACGGCCGACCAAAAAAAAATGAGCTTCTTAAAATTGTACTGTAAATGTGTGTCTCCTGTGTGAGAAAAACAACTTGAAGAAGGAAAGGTTTATTTTGGCTCTGGCTTCAGAGGTTTCATGGTTACTTGCTAACTGCTGTGTTCAGGCAGTGCACCACGCCTGGACTGTGTGGCAGAGGAGGGCTGCTCACTTCTTGGTGGATAGGGAGCTGAGGAAGTTCACTCGCTCACTTGAAAAATTATATTTTGTTTTGTTTTATGTGGTACCAAGGAATTGAACCCAGGGCCTCATGCATGCTAGGCAAGCACTCTACCACTGAGCCACCTTCCCAGCCCCCCCTTTTTTTTAAATTTTTTATTTATTTTTTATTGTGAAAGTACTGTACAGAGGGGTTACAATTACATGGACAAGATAATGAGTACATTTCTTATCAAGCATTGTAGCCTCCTCCTTTGTTTCCCCTTCCCATCCCCCCCGCCCCCCGTCCCCCAGCCCTTTGTTTTTTATTTTTTATTTATTTATTTATTTATTTATTTATTTTGGGGGGACCCTGGTGAAGCCTTTCAGCCCTCAAAATTGTTGCCTTAGTCTCTACTGGGTTCTAGACTTTGAACTTGATTCCTTTTATTTAGTGTGCCTCAGCACACTTTCTGACCCCTTTGAGAACTTATTGAGACCTACTTCCTGAAACATATACATACATCCATGGGCTCAAATTCAAGATTTAATATCTTTTTTTTGTTTGTTTGTTTGTTTTTTTTGTCACTCATGGGGCCTGAACTCTGGGCATAGGTGCTGCCCCTCAGCTCTTCAGCTCAAGGCTAGCGCTCTACCACTTGAGCCACAGCACCACTTCCAGCTTTTTCTGCTTATGTGGTACTGAGAAATCGAACCCAGGGCCTCATGCATGCAAGGCAAGCACTCCCACCACTGAGCCACCTTCCCAGCCCCCCTTGTTTTTTATTTTGAGACAAGATCTGGCCATATAGATAGGCCAGGGTGGTTGTGAACTTGATCCTTCTGCCTCAGCCTCGTAGGTACTGTTATTAGAGTTGCAACACATCACTGTGCCTAGCCAGATTTTTAGTGGTTTTTTTTTTTTTAGTCATAAATACTGAAAATGAAATGGTTGAAACATAAGTGTAAAGCATTTGCAGATTAATGCTGATGTGTTAGAAATAGTTCCACACCATTGTCAGATTTGCTCGGTCGTGTCTGGCTTTTTCATTTGTATCTTCTTTATTGCTTTATCTTCAGGCTAAAGTACATTAATTTCATTTCTGGATGCTGTGTTAATGAGTTTTCTTTTTCTTTTTGGGCAGTACTGGGATTTGAACTTAGGGCCTTAATACTTGCTAGGCAGGTACTGCTGAGCTACTCTTCTTGCTGAGATTCTCTTCCAGTCGTAGTAACTTTTTGAAACTGTCATGTGCTGGGCACTGGTGGCTCACGCCTATCATCTTAGCTTCTCAGGGGGCTGAGGTTTGAGGATCATTGTTCAAAGCCAGCCTGGGCAGGAAAGTCCCTGAGAGTCTCCTCCCCAATTAACCACCAAAAAGGCTAGAAGTGGAACTATGGCTCAGTGGTAGAGTGCTAGCCTTGAGAACCAAATCTTCAGGGACAGTGTCCAGGCCCTGAGTTAAAGCCTGAGGACCAGCCAAAAAACATATGTACAAAATACATACATACAAACAAAATAAAACTTTCATTGGCAAACATCTTTCTTCAGCTTTCAATGACTTTTTCCAATTGTCATTGGTGAACTTCTTATTTGGTTCTTTTAATCTTGGTCCCTGTTCTCAAAGCCTTTGGATTTACTCCTGACTTCCTCTGTGCTGCCTCATCTCTCCTTTCTGCTTGCTGTGTTGAACAGGACTTCCTTCTTCAGGTGTGAATGTGTGCAGTCAACCAAGTGTCTTCCCTTCGTTGTCCAGGTCTCCTTGTCTCCCAAGGCTCTGTGCGTGGGGCCTTTTTAGGACTGAGTGTTTGACCATTCCCTTGCTTCCTTCTTTGTTTATTAGGCATAACAGGTGATACAAGATTCTAATCCTAGCTCTTCCCTGAGGTCAGAAGACTCACCATTTTCTGCTAGGTAGGTCTTTCAAAAACCCTCACTGCAGCCAGTAGTCTGCCATGGTGTCCTTCCTGGAGACCTTGTGTTTTATTAATGTGGGCATGACAGATACAGAAGTTGGGCCTGTGGATAGTTAGATACCATATTGGGCTGCAGCTGGGTTTCTGTGCTGCCCTGTAGCTCTGCTCTGTAGGGCCTGAGCTTCTATGTAGGACTGATCTGCAGGTCCTTGGCAGAGGCTGGGCTTAGGTCAGCCACTGTAGGAATATCTCCAGGAACTCTTCCTATCTTGAGCTGCCCTTCTGTGTGCTTTGTCACTGTGAAGCTATTGTCACTTTTCTGGAGTCTTCTTAGATGGCTTTCATTTTGGCAGTTTATTTCCTCTGCCTTACCTCTCACCCTGGCCTCTAAAGCTTTAGTACTGTCTGTTCACGTTCACACCCAGGAAGCCCAGCTTCCTGGGGCCAACAGTGAGCACCGTGTCTTCAGTTTCCCTGGCCATAGGTTTCCCCCCGTTTGGTGAACATGGACTGATTTCCCAGGAACCTTGGGATTCATGGGGAACTGTAGCTCTGCCTCCTCTCTCCTACTTTTAACTATGGAGTATGCGTTGTGGTCAACCTCAGGAAGATGCATCTGTCCTGTTTGTTTTCTTGGAAATGAGCACACGATCCCCGGGCACCAACCCCTGAAGCCACAAGGGAGCAGCCCAGTGGTGTCATGGTTGTGTGGGGTTCGAGTGCTGCCTGAGTGCTGCTGTCCCTACCATGGTTGGCCCCATCTTCTGTTTCCCTCTCTGTGATGCACTGTGTTTCCCCTTTGTAGGCATGCCTGCCTCTGCTGCCCACAAGAACTCAGGTTTGTAAAGACAAATGTGATTTCTGCACGATGTCCTCTATGTTTGCATCAGATTTTACAAATTACTTACTAAAATGTACTTGAGAGCTAAACTGTTAGAAGGATACTGTAATCCTTTTTTTTTTTTTTTCTTGTCATAGGGTTTGAACTCAGGGTGCTGTCCCTGAGTTTTTAATGCTCAAGCTAACACTACCACTTGGGCCTTAGCTCTGCTTCCAGTTTTCAGGTGATTAATTGGAGATAAGAGTCTCATAGACCTTCCTGCCTGGGCTGGCTTCAAACTGCAATCCTCAGATCCAGGTTCCTGAGTAGCTAGGATTACAGGCATGAGCCCCCAGCACCTGGCTGGATACTGCAGTCTTTACTATTTATTTACAAAAATTGGCCAAGTTTTTTTTTTACCATTTTAAAGCTTCAAGACATAAGTATTTCTCTAATGACGACTGTATTTACTATAAGCCCTGTGTGGGCTGTGTTGCAGGAATTGACATCAGTGGTGGTGATTGTTGGGCCAGTTTCTCAGTGGAGCCTTCTGGAAGGTCTTCAGGGGAAGGACTGGGCCACCCTGTGCTCTGTGCCTTGTCTGATTTTCTTTCTTTCTTTCTTTCTTTTTTTTTTTTTTTTGGGTCCAGTCGTGGGGCCTGAACTCTGGGCCTGGGTACTGTCCCTCAGCTCTTCAGCTCAAGGCTAGCGCTCTACCACTTGAGCCACAGCGCCATTTCCAGCTTTCTTTTTGCTTATATGGTGCTGAGGAATCGAACCCAGGGCCTCATGCATGCAAGGCAAGCGCTCTACCACTGAGCCACCTTCCTAGCCCCCTTGTTTTCCTAGCCCCCCCACCCCCGATTTTGATACATTTACATGGCTACTATGTCCCATGACCTTGCATGGAAGGGGCTGAGGGCAGGGAGGGGGGGTGGTCCTCTACCCTCTAGTGTCTGGGCTTAGCTGGAGTCTGTGTTTGTCTCCTTGAACTAGTAGTGCTGTTAAGAGTGGCCATGTTTAGGCCCTTTTCCTGAACTGAAAATTATAACTGCATGTTTAAAGCTAACTTTCAGTAATTGCTGATTTCTTTGCATGAAAGTTTTTTGAGAATGTTATGCTAATAGTATTGATTTGTCATAAAGGATTGGCCTTTTTGAAAACTAGTGAAATGTAAGAAAATTTGTAGACAATATTTTAGCTTTTTTTAAACTGCCAGTCCTGGGACTTGAACTCAGGGTCTAGGTGCTGTTACTGAGCTTTTTTAGTGTTTTGTTTTTTTTGTTTTTGTTTTTGTTTTTGTTTTTTTGTTCTGATTGTGGGGCTTGAACTCTGGGCCTAGGCACTTTCCCTGAGCTCTTCAGCTCAAGACACTCTACCACTTGAGTCACAGCACCATTTCTGGTTTTCTGGTGGTTAATTGGAGATAAGAGTCTCAGGGACTTTTCTGCCCAGGCTAGCTTTGAACCACGGTCCTCAGATCTCAGCCTCCTGAGTAGGTAGGATTATAGGTGTGAGCCACTGGTGCTGGCAGCTTTTTTAGTTCTTACTGGAGGTAAGAATCTCATAGACTTCTCTGCCCCAGCTGGCTTCGAACCATGATCCTCAGATCTTAGCTTTGTATGTAGTTAGGATGATAGGTATGACAGCCTGTTGTTTTTTTTAAGTTATCTTGCTTGACAGGTGCTTTATCCCTGAGTCACATCATCAGTCTTTTTTGCACCGGGTTATTTTTGAAGTGGGGTGTGACTTCTTGCCTGGACTTGAACCTGGCCCTCAGTCAGCCTGCTTGAGGCAGCTGGGGTGATGGGTATGTTTCACATTTGTCTTTATTTTGAGAGGATGTCTGAGAAAGCCTTGCATCTATTGAGATGTGGGTCTGGAGACAAAGACAGGCTGGTTCCAGCCCCCATAGTATCACAGCCCTGTGATACCATGCAAAAGGCATCCAGGTGGGCCTGCCTGATAGAAGTCAGGGTTAGTAGCTTTACAGGCCTGCTTGGGTGTACTCTCCAGGGTGGCCAAACTGTTCTTTCCTGGTAACTTCTATCAGCCCAGTTTGAGTCCCAGTGAGCAGCCCATCAAAGTCCGGCACTCTTCTGTGTATTGTCATCATGAGGGTGTACACATTTCCTGGGCCCTGACTTGTTTTCTTGGCACTCTTAGCACTACAGAAGGAAATGGAATCTCTAACCAGGGAGCAGTCAGAGGCCAGGAAGCAGTCGGAGAAGGACCAGGCATCTCTGCTGTCTCAGATGAAGATCTTGGAGTCAGAGTTGGAGGACCAGCTCTCACAGCACCAGGGCTGTGCCCAGCAGGCCGAGGAGGTGGCCACGCTAAAGCAGCAGTTACTTGCCCTGGATAAGCATTTGCGTAGCCAGCGGCAGTTCATGGACGTAAGACCTCTGGATAATAAATTTTATTTACATCACTAAGTTTCAAGATGGCACGAGAAGCTTCTATAATATGCCATTCAAAATAAATGCCATGGTGCACTGATTGGCACTGTTTCTTATTTGATTTCATAAGCTGGTTGTGAGGGAATTCTGTCAATCTCGTGTTCCCTCTTACTATCATGGGAGAAGTTTTTAGCAGTTGAGTTTTAGTCTTGCATCTGGGGTGTGTGTGTGTGTGTGTGTGTGTTACCTTCCCTTGTTGGAGGACACACCCTGTTTAGTGCCATCTGTGCTTACTGAAGCTTCTTGTCCACAAGCTTCAAAATGTTCTCTTCTCCAGGCTTCCTTCACATTAAATCTAAAAGGCCATTCCTCTTTACTTAGCTCCATTTTGTGAAATGACGGTGGTGAAGAAGCTGTTACTGGTGGGTGGACGTGTGTATACTGCTGGCCATATTCCTTGGCTCTGAGGTTTGTTACAGGCTTTCCAATGGGAGGGTTCTAATGTGTGACCACTCGTTGTTGCAGGAGCAGGCTGTTGAGCGTGAACATGAGCGTGAAGAGTTCCAGCAGGAGATCCAGAGGCTGGAGGAGCAGCTCCGCCAGTCAGCCCGGCCACGGCTGCCAGATAACCTTGATAGCCAGGTAGAGTGTGTGCTGTGTCTATGCAGTAGCTAATGTGTATAGTTTTGTGGGTGTTTTTCTTTCCTTTTTGACTTTTCAGTCTTTTGGACTTTCTACTGAGGCTGTCCTGAAACTTCAGTCCTTCTGATCTTAGCATCTCACACAGCTAGTATGATAGGCCTGCACCATCATGCCAAGCTATTGGTTGAGATTGATGTTTATTGTTGGACTGGTCTTAAACCACAATCCTCATATCTCATCTTCTCAAGTAGCTAGGATTACAGGGTATGAGCCACTGATCCCTGGCTTTTTTACAGCTGTTTTTGTTGTTGCTGTGGGCTTAAACTCAGGGCCTGGGCACTGTCTCCGAGCTCTTTTTAGCTGAAGTCTAGTGTTCTACTTGAGCCACAGCCCCACTTCCAGTTTTCTGGTGGTTAATTGGAGATAAGAGTCTCATGGACTTTCCTTTCCCTTTCCTTTCTTGGCTGGCTTTGAACTGAATCCTCAGATCTCAGCCTCCTGAGTAGCTAGGATTACAGGCGTGAGCCACCAGCACCTGGCCTTTCTATAGCTTTTAGTAAATATTTCTGGTGGTACTAGGTCTTGAACTCAGGTCCTTGTTCTTGCAAAAGATAGGTGCTCTATCACTTGAGAGCTAGGCTGCCAGTCTCTTTTTGCCTTGCTTATTTTTAAGGTAAAGTCTTACTTTATGTTCAGGCTGCCCTGGGCTGCGGTCTCTCTACTTGTGCTGAGGATGACAAGAGTTTGCCACCATACCCAACCATTGTGCTTCCTCCATAACAGTCCTTCACCACAGTACCCAGCTGTTGAATGAGGTAGAATGTTGAGAACTTGTATGCCCAGGCTGGCTTTAAACTGTTGTGCCTAATCTCAGCTTCCTGAGTAGCTAGAATTGCAGGATTGAGCTACCTCACCTGGTTTCTACAGTGTTTTTTATTTTTTTTCCTTTCCTTTTTTCCTTCTCTGTGTTTGTGTATACCTATGTGTATGTATACACCTACACATATACACACATATGTATACACACAAATACATGCATGCAATTTCTTTTCTTCTCTCTCTATATACACATATGTATATATACATACATATATCCATGCTCACAGCTGGATGAGGAGGTAGATGGCTATGTTTAGGGGCTACCTGCTATGGGGCTACCTGTATGGTGGGTTGGGTCTTGTGTGCCAGCTTATTTCTTTGCTGTGCAGTGACCTTTTTTTCTGAGGTAGCTGTAGTTGATTTTCTTATTCATTTTTTAAATTAAGCTCATTTTGGGGGAATGATAGATTTTCATACCGTTGTAAGAAGTAAGACTCAGAGCCAGACACTAGTGGCTCATACCTATAATCCCAGCTTCTCAGGAGACTGAGATCTGAGGGTCATGGTTCAAAGCCAGTCCAGGAAATAAAGTCCATGAGACTCTTATCTCTAGTGAACCACCAGAAAATTAGAAGTGGAGCTATGGCTCAAGTAGTGGAGCGTTAGCCTTGAGCAAAAAAGCTCAGGGACAGCATCCAGGCCCTGAGTTCAATCTCCAGGACCTGTGTGTGAGTGAGTACATGCATGTACACACACGTGCATGCGCACACAAACGTAAGGCTCAGAGAGGTACTTGTACCCTATGGCCACATCCTGCAGAATTAGACTCCAGGAGCACAAGCCAGTGTCAGCAAGGTATAGTGAAGTCTCCCACTGCCTCTCTTCACAACATCCCTTCCAATAACTAGCAGCCACCAATCTGTTGTACTTTGTAATTTTATTATTTGAATAACATAGAAATGGAATCGTGGGCTGGGAAGGTGGCTCAGTGGTAGAGCACTTGCCTTGCATGCATGAGGCCCTGGGTTCGATTCCTCAGCACCACATAAGCAAAAAAGAAAAAAGCTGGAAGTGGCGCTGTGGCTCAAGTGGTAGAGCGCTAGCCTTGAGCTGAAGAGCTGAGGGACAGTGCCAAGGCCCAGAGTTCAGGCCCCAAGACTGGACCCCAAAAAAAAAGAAATGGAATCATGTTGAGAACAACAAAGAAGAACCTCTTGTGTCCATGTCTTGAAATTCATTTCACTTAGTATCATCTTATATGGCCATATGTACATAGCTATTGAGCTATTCTGTTTATCTGCTAAGATTATCCTAGTTGTATACTAATTATTACAAATAAGGGAGCACATGGAACCTATGTTTCTTTGGGTCTGGCTTACTTCACTTAATATGATGTTGTTCTCAATGTACTGTGATTTCTTTTTTCTTTTTGTGTTTTCCCCCTATGGTTTATCCCCTGTTGTGTTCGATTTTGGTACCCTTGGTATTGTAATTATGTTCATCTGAATTGAAGGGGAATAACAAAGTGGTGAGACAAAGGACAAAGGGCGGGGGGAACCTATGTAACAACGATACTCCTAAGACAATATATTGGAAATAATCTGTGCAATGGGGGGGTGAGGAGGAGGAAAAGAGGGAGAAAAATGAGGGAAGGGTAACAAGTTAGACAAGAAGTGTAATCACTACCTTTATGTAACTGTAACCCCTCTGTACGTCACCTTGACAATAAAAAAAATTTTAAAAAAATAGAGTTTTGTATTAGCTTTTTGGGTTGAGATTTTTTTCCCCCCATTCTTTGTAATTCTCTGGTTCATCCAAATTGTTGCTATGGTCACTGTTAGCTTTTTTTTTTTTTTTAAGTTTTGAAATACTATTGTGTTCCTTTGTCAGAATAACTTTCATTTTATGTTTTTTTTTTAGTTGCTCTTTTTGTGTCTTTAATAAAAGACTGTCTTTAACCATGCCCTAGTCTTTTTTTTTTTTAACCTCCAAAAGTCTTTGTTTCTTTTATTACCCACACTTTCTCCTACATTATAAACTCATAGATAACTCTTCTTTATTCTGTAGAAAGCTTCATGAATATAGTCTTGGGTCAGTAACTATTTCTCAAGTCGCTTAAATGCTGTTTGATGAATATGAATCCTTACTGTAATTAAAGATCAAAGAGAATTCTGAGCAGGTATAGACTCCATCCACCTTGGTTCTGTGGTAGCATGGGACTGGCCTAGCTGATTAACTATAGTGAACTTGAGCATGTTTGTACCCTAAATAACAATTAAGTGAAAACTTTATGGAAATAAATGCAGGTACCAGTGGCTCATGCTTGTAAGCCTAGCTACCCCAGGAGGTGAGATCTGAGAATCATGGTTCAAAGCCCGCCTGGACAAATATGCTAGTCTTTCTTTAGGTTTAGTGCACCTTGATCTAAAGAAACGGTATTCGTTTTCTCTTATCAGTTATATTGGGACTTTTTATTTGGAAGCAGGTATCTTTTTAATGGTCTCTTGTATTTTTTACACATTTTTTATTCTTAGATTGAATTGTTACAAGAAAAACTGCGAGAAAAATCAGATGGATTTAATGAATTGGTCATAAAAAAAGAGTTGGCAGATCGACAACTTCTGACCCAGGAAGAAGAAATTAAATACCTTGAGGCGACACATGCCAACACCCAAAGACAAATGGCCCAGCTCCAGGAAGAACTAGAAAAGCAGAAAAAAACTGTGAAAGAACTGCAAGTAAAGTATTGTGCATCCTCATTGGGTGTAGCGGGCATCTGGGGACAGGATGGGTTGGATGGCCCAGGGGCGTGGACCGTACTCTCTGACCACTGAGTCACAGCAGGATCCAGTGGTGGAAGGCCTGGCAGACGTCCTTGGTGGCTCTAGACCAGAGCACCTACTTTTTCAGGACTACATCTTCCAGGTGCACCTGCTTTTTGAGTTCAGGAATTGAACTTTTGACATTTCATTTATTTTTGTCACTGAAGTCTAAAAAGCGGCTTGAAAAGTAAGGTCAAACGACATGCCAGACACTTGGGAGGTAGAACTTAAGGAGAGTTGTGGTTTAAGGCTAACCTAGGGCAAAAGTTAGCCAGACCCCATCTCAGTTATGAAGCAAGCGTGATGATGCGTACCTGTTACCCAGCTTTGCTAGAAGCATTGATGGGGAGAAGAGGTCTCGGTCTAGCCTCGCTAGCCCTGGAGAAAAAAATTGGGGACCCTATTCTAAAATTAAAACAGCCAGATATTGGTGGTTCATGCCTGTAATCTTCACCACCAAGACCTTTTGGAAAGTGGTTCAAAGCCACTAGGCAAATAAGCCTGAGACTACATTTTCAAATCATCAGCAAAATGCTAGACTGGAAGTGTGACTCAAATGGTAGAGCTCCAATTGTGGGCAATAAAGTTAAGGGAGAACTGGAGGTTCTTGAGCTCAAGCTTTGACACTCCCTCTCCTCCAAAAAAAGAGGTGCTGAGGGTGGGACCCAAATTGTGGAGTACAAGCACAGACCCTGAGTTGAGTTTAAACTTCTTGCCACCAAAAATGAAAATAAGAAATAAAAAACAAAAATGGTGCCCAAGCAGAAATTTCATTTGAGAATCAGTAGTTTGACTCAGATATATCCTGCTGCTTCCATGCATCTGACTGGTGCCTTCACATCCCCACTTGTCTCCTGATGCTCTGTATAGCCTGACCTGCAGGGACCCTGCTCTGTTTCCCAGCTGGTTTGCTTTAGGGCTGTTCACCCTTCTCATTCATTCACTCAGCAAACATTCACAGAGGTAAAGTGCTAGATAGAGGTACAGAAAAAAACCATTTCCCCTCCAAGTTGAATCACTTAACTGCACTTGCCGATTTGTTTATTCCCCACCTAATATTTTATGACATTTTCTCCATATTAGCTGTTTGGTGGGAACTTTTTCAGTGTTGTTAATATTTATCATATGGATGTAGCTTCAGCCATACTTTGTTAACTTCTTTTCAATATTTTAATTGTAGTCTGGTACATATTTTCTTACTTTGTTAAAGTTACGGAAAATTTCTCATACTGGAGTCATGGGTAGGCCCTGTGACTCTTTACCACATGGGTCTCAGCAAGAGCCCAGAGGGCTCTGTCTAGCATGTGTTGTCTAGAAAGGGGAGTGAACGGGAGTGAACATAGGTGTGTATGGGGGACCCGCTGCCTCAGGATTGATGAGCATGGTTTATACTTTGACAGAAATCTGAAGTCCTTGATTCCCTAAGTGTTAGTCTCATACATTTCCACTTCTCCCTTCAATAGGATAAAGAGGCACTAAAGAGACAGCAGATGAGTGATTCTCTGCTAATGTCTATGTCACAGTCTACACTCAGTGAAGGCAAGTGTCCCTTGCCACCTTTGGAATTCTCTCCTGAGGATTTAGAAGTCCAGCTAGAAACAACACAGAGAAAGCTCCTACAGCGTGAGACTGAGGTAAGCATCCTGGACTGTGTGGACCCCGTGTCCTTTTATGGCCCTGGGTACTTTTTTTTTTGTCGGTCGTGGGGCTTGAACTCTGGGCTTGGGCGCTGTCCCTCAGCTCTTCAGCGCAAGGTGAGCGCTCTACCGCTTGAGCCACAGTACCACTTCCAGTTTTCTAGTGGTTTATTGGAGATAAGAGTCTCACAGATTTTCCTGCCCAGGCTGGCTTGAACCGTGATCCTCAGATCTCAGCCTCCTGAGTAGCTACGGTTACAGGCATGAGCCACCGACTCCTGGCCTGGGTACTTCTTTATAGAAGACTAGATGTCCAACCCTGACACTGATGATTTGTTTCTGTAATCCATGCTACTAGGAGGATGAGATCTGTGGATCACAGTTTGAAGCCAGCCTAGGAAGGAAAGTCCCTAAGACTCATCTCCAGTTAACCACCAAAAAGCTGCAAGTGGAGCTGTCGCTCAAGTGGGACTGAACAAAAAAACCCCCCAATATTGGCATTAAAAAAAAAAAAAGACTAAATGTCCAAAAACAAGTAGAAGGGTTGTGACTAAGATATGTTCCTTTTTTTTTTTTTTTTTTTTGGGGGGGGTGCTTGAACTCAAGGGTCTGAGTATTGTCCCTGAGCTTTCCTGCTCAAGGCTAGTGGTCTACCACTTGAGCTACAACTCCACTTCTAGCTTACTACTAGTTAGTTAGAGAAAATCTCATGGACTTTTCCTGCTCAGGTTGGCTTCAAACCACAATCCTCAGATCTCAGCTTCCTGAGTAGCACTAGTATACAGCCACTAGTGCCTGGCCTAAGGCATATTCTTTATAATATCAGTATTCTAACTCCTCCTGAGCTTTCTTGGCCGGGGGGGGGGGGGGGGGAGTCCAGTCGTGGGGCCTGAACTCTGGGCCTGAGCGCTATCCCTCAGCTCTTCAGCTCAAGGCTAGCGCTCTACCACTTGAGCCACAGCGCCACTTCCAGCTTTTTTCTTTTTGCTTATGTGGTGCTGAGGAATCGAACCCAGGGCCTCAGGCATGCAAGGCAAGTGCTCTACCACTGAGCCACCTTCCCAGCCCATCTCCTGAGCTATTTTAATAATTATCAGTTAGAGGGGATGACAATGCTTGATAGGAAATGTACTCATTACCTTACTCATGTAACTGTAATCCTTCTATACAGTATCTTTTTTTTGGGGGAGGGGGGCGTTCATGGGGCCTGAACTCTGGGCCTGGGTGCTGTCCCTCAGCTCTTCAGCTCAAGGCTAGCGCTCTACCACTTGAGCCACAGCTCCACTTCTGGCCTTTTTTCTTTTTGCTTATGTGGTGCTGAGCAATCGAACCCAGGGCCTCATGCATGCAAGGCAAGCGCTCTACCACTGAGCCACCTTCCCAGCCCTATACAGTATCTTTACAATAAAAAACATATTAAAATAATTATGTTAGATAATTTGGCTAGATAGTTAATTAGTAGGTAATTAGATAATTTTTAGATAAATTTTGAAACTTCTTTTGTTTTCATGTTTTTTTTTTTGGTCGGCCGTGGGGCTTGAACTCTGGGCCTGGGCACTGTCCCTCAGCTCTTCAGCTCAAGGCGAGCGCTCTACCACTTGAGCTACAGTGCCACTTCCATACAAGAAATTCTTTTTTTTTTTTTTTTTTGGTCGGCCGTGGGGCTTGAACTCTGGGCCTGGGCGCTGTCCTTCAGCTCTTCAGCTCAAGGCAAGCGCTCTACCACTTGAGCTACAGAGCCACTTCCATAAACTTCTTTTGTTTTAATGAAAGGTTTTGGACTTAAAGAAACAGCTAGAAAATATTAAGGCTGATTTAGTACGTAAAAATGAAGAAATACTACATCTGAACTTAAAACTGGAGGTACAGAACAATCCTGCTGTGGTCAGCATCCAAGAACTTCAAGAGGAAAATACCAGTTTAAAGGTAAACAGAAAAGATGCTGTGGAGACTTCAGTTGTGCAGATGCTGTGAATGCTGGCATCACAAGGTATCCAGGAGCTTTTCTTCCAAAGCAGAAGAGGGGCTGCACCTGCAGAGCATTGCTGCAGGGGGTGTGCTTGGGATAGCTTTTTAGTCCTGTGAGTGGAGTGCTGGTGACCCTATCCTGAGCTCTGCTCTGCTCCCTATTGCAACATTGATAATCAGTTCCGCAAATGGCGTAATTTCATTTTTATGACTTTGTAATTTCCATTGTGTGTATGTGTGTGTGAGAACCCTAACCTTCATTCTCTTTACCCATATCCATTAGTCTGTTGTTGATTCCACCATTTGGCTGTTATGAACAAGGCTGCAATACTCTTAAGTATTCAAGCATTTCTTTACTATCTTGAGTTATTCTCCTTTAGTTATATAGCCAGTAGTGGTATCACATGGTCATAAAGCAGGTCTGTGATTTTAAAAAAGTGTTATATACACAACAAAATATTATTCAGCCATAAAAAGAATGAAATTATGAGCAGGGCACTGGTGGCTCATGCCTGTAATCCTAGCTGCTCAGGAGGCTGAGATCTGAAGATCACGGTTCAAAACCAGCCTGGGCAGGAAAGTCCATGAGACTCTTATTATCTCCATTTAACCACCAGAAAGCCAGACGTGGTGCTGTGGCTCAAGTAATAGAGCACCAGCCTTGAGCTGAAGAGCTGAGGGACAGCACCCAGGCCCAGAGTTCAGGCCCCATGATTTACCCCCCCCCCCAAAAAAAAAATGTAATTTGCAGGGAAATGGATGGACCCAGAAACAATTATATTAAATGAAGTAAGGCAAATTCAGAAGAACAAAGGACGTGTTTTCCCTCATACGTAAAAGTTAGACCTAAAATATAAATATGTATGTAAACACACATAGGTGTGTGTGTGTGTGTGTGTGTGTGTGTGTGTGTGTGTGTGTGTGTGTGTGTGTGTGTGAGATTGGTCTGCTTATATGCATGTGTAAGATGCCATGATGAAATCCAAATAAACAATGAACATTCACTTTAACAAAGAGGAATATTAAGAAGTTGAGACAGGGCTGGGGTGTAGCTCAGTGGCAAAGCGCTTGCCTAGCAAGTGCAACGTCCTGGGTTCGATCCCCAGTACCAAAAAAGAAAAGACAAAAAAATACAGTTAAAAAAACCTCCAAACAACAAGAGGTTGAGACATTTCTTTTAGGGTGTAAGCATGAGTGGGGGGGGGGGATGAATGAAGATGGGGAGGGAGGACCAATGTAGACAGAATATATACCTGTGTGAAAATGGAATAAGATCAGTTTTAGAAGGAGAAAGGGGAAGGAGGGAGAATGGTTGAAAGGTGATTATGAACAAGAAGTAGACTTGTTAAAATGAATTTGCCTTACAACTAGTTGACGTCAATAAAAGAAAAATTTTAATGAGCGTGAGTGTGTATGTGTGTATTATACAAAGGGACTTGTGATATTTCCATATGTGCATATAATGTATTTTGATAATATTTACCCCAAATATCAGTGGCTTTTTATATATTAATGACAAGATTGCTAAGAAAAAAATCATAAAAGTAGTTCCATTCATAATATGTATAAAAACTAAATTATCTAGGTATATGTTTGATCATGGAAGTGAATGACCTCTACAGTGAAAACTGTAGAGCACTGGTAAAGAATTTGAAGAGGACACAAAATGAGAAGACATTTCGTGTTCTCAGATATGGAAAATTATTACTGTTAAAACATCCATCTTTTCCTCTTACCATTTACAGATTCAAAGCAGTTCTTGTTAAAATATCAGTAACATTCTCTGACACGTGCTTTCTCTTTAGATTGGGTACAGCAGAAGCTCTGAGGTTGAAGAATTAAAAGCCATTATTGAAAATTTACAAGAGAACCAAGAACGATTACAGAAGGACAAAACAGAAGAAATCGAACAGCTCCACGAAGTCATTGAGAAGCTGCAGCATGAGTTGACCCTCATGGGGCCTGTGGTACATGAACTCAGTGACTGTCCAGCTGACAGCCTTCACAGTGAGCTGCTTAGCCTCCAGTCTAAGGGGCCAGGTGGGCAGGCGCTGCAGGCTGAGCTTGAAGCCACATGCTCAGCCAAGGAAGTCTTGAGCCAGGTGCTGGCTGAGCAGGTACAGGGGCACAATCAGGCCCTGGAGGCTTTGCAGCAGCGCCTGCAAGCTGCAGAGGAGGCTGCCACACAGCAGCTGGCTGAACTGGGACGCATTGTGACACTCAGGGAGGCTGAGGTTGAGGTGATGGCCTCCCGAATTCAGGAATTTGAAGCTGTCCTGAGGGCAAAGGAAGCAATCATTGTGCAGAGAGATTTGGAAATTGACGCTATGAACAAGCAGGGAGTGGCTCACTCGGTGGAGCTGCATTCTGTCCTGCTGGCCTTGACACGCTTCCGTGGTGCCCTGGAACGGCAGCCTCTGGCCGGTCCAGGTGAGCCTCCTGAGCTACAGCAGCTGCGAGTACAGTGTGCCCGTCTCAGCCGCCAGCTGCAGCTGCTGTACCAGCGGCTACTGGGCTGCCAGGGGGACCCGGATCAGCATCAGGCCCATGGAGGAGTGCCTGGCGGCTCCCCACATGCTTACATGGACACACAGGCTGAGCAGTATGACCTGTTGGAACAGGTGGGCTTCTCTCCCTATGGACTGAGCTGCTGGGGTGCTCATGCTACTGGGGTATGGGGATGGGTATGAAGACTGGATGTTGAATTGCTTGTATTTTCCTCCTTTTTCTCTCAACTTCAGTGACTTCTGTGATGAGTATTGGGAATGCTGCCATCACTGGGCGATCTTGACAGGGCAGAGAAGAGAGCAAAGAGTTTGAACCTGCTCTGGGATTCCCAGAGAATCAGACTCGGTTTATGTTGTACAGCTTTGAAATTATTATTTTAGCCTGTAATCCTGGCTACTCAGGAGGCTGAGATCTGAGGGTCTTGGTTCAAAGCCAGCCAGGGCAGGAAAGTCTGAGACTTATCTCCAATTAATCACAGAAAAAGCTGGGGAAAAAAAAGTGGCACTGTGGCTCAAATGGTAGAGTACTAGCATTGAACAAAAAGGAGCTCAGGGACAGTGCCTACCCCAAAGTTCAAGCCCAGGACCAGCAAAAGGAAAAAAAAAAAAGATTATTGTAAGTCAGTTAAGCTTTTAAAACGACTCCTCCTTTAATGCTGTGGTGACTGTACAGTGGCAAAGGCTACTTGGCATAGATTTCCCTCTGTGGTTCTTTTATTTATTTTTAATTTATATTTTTGTGGTTCTTTTAATAAGCATTTCCCATGAAAACTGTTCTAAGCTCATCTCAGTTTGGAACAGAATTGCATTACTTCAAAAAATATTCCAGTTTGCTTTTGAGTAACACTTTGGGATTAGCTGCTCTGTCAGCATCCATTCCCAGATGCCCCCAGACCTCTGGTCATCCCACTGCAGGTGGCTCTGCTACCTCGGTCTTCAGCCTGTTGTACTTGCTGCCCAGTAGTTGGCTGTAAGCAGAGGCCAGGGTGCCTTTCTTCTGATGTCTCTGTTGATAGGCAGCCCTAGTACTTCAGTGCTCTGAGGGATAGTTGAGCAGCATCTGGCTATAGCTTTATAAGCATCCTTACCATTTCTCCTGATCAAGGACAATGTGCAGCCTGCCGAAGTACTGGTGTCACCAAAGGACTCCGGTCTCCACAAAGCAGAAAATATGATCTCGGTGCTCACAGTGTGCCAGAGGCAGCTGGAAGCAGAGCTGCTCTTGGTGAAAAGTGAGATGTGCTTGAACATGGATGACAGCAGCTGGATGCCAGAAGGGTTGCAGGTCTGTAGGCTTGGGAGGGTGTGTGTGAATATATGTTGCAGGAATAATGTGGGAGGCCTGCCCATCCCAAGAGGGCCAGGGCTCAGTATGAGGCAGGGGCAGAAGAGAGTGGACATCAGAGAAGAGACTTGCTTTGCTGAGGGCTGCATATAGCTGCTTGTTCTGAGTCCACTTGCCCTGCCGTACTAATGCTTCTGTCTGTCTGAGATCTCCTGCATGCTTTATTTAAGGACACATTTCTCCCAGTCTCAGCAGCCAGGTGTTTTTCATGTTAGGATTGAACTATAGTCATGCTCTACCCTGGCTCAGGACTGTTGTCCCTGGCAAGAATGACTTTGAAGGCTTCAGATTATTTTTTGACCCTCAGGATCTTCCCTACCCCCCCATATTTTTACTTTTCTTGGGAAGAAAGTTATACTTCACCGTCCTTAGATTATTATAGGGTTCCGATTTAGCAAGAAGGCAAAGGCAGCGTTTGCAGGTTTTGAAGTCTAGTGCCCAGACCTATGTTAAGAGCAACATGTGGATCTGGGCTGCCTTTGTGAAAGAACATGCGTGAGTCTGTTTTGAGTGTCCGCTGAGCACTCAGGAGGCAGTGCAGTCTGTGCAGTCTCTCCTGCCCTCATGGGGTCAAGGGGGCCATGTTTATAATGCTGGGGAGCTGACCCTGTGGCGCCACAAGCAGAACCGGATTCTCAGATGGCAAGTAACAGACATTTGTTACAGAGGCTACAACTAACTCCTGTCTGTGTGCGCGTGCGTGCTTGTGTGTGTGCATGTGCACAGGTTCTAGGACTTGAACTCAGGGCCACGAGTGCTGCCTTTTCACTCCCAAGTGGGGCTCTACCACTTAGCTATACCTCCAGTTCCAGTCTTTTGATGGCTAATTGGAGAGAAGAGTTTCTTGGATTTGTCTTCTTGGGCTAGCTTTGAACTTTGATCCTCAGGTTTTAACCTCCTGAGATTTTTAGGCATGGGTCATTAGTTCTTGGTTCTGACCTGGAATGTTCAGTGCCTAGAGGGTTACCAGGTCTTCATCCTGGCCCCTCACCCATACGTGCTCTCTGAACTCAGCTCACCGTCACCACTAGGCAGGGTAAAGCACCTTACATTTTGCTGTTTCGCACTGTCCATATTCTCCCCACTTACAGGGTAAGGAAAAGCAAGTAGAAGATTGTCAGCTGCATAAAGTCAGCCTCATTGCTCAAGTGAAACAACTTCAAGAAAAACTGAACCAACTGGTATGTTCTATGGCCTTCTGGGACATCGACACTGAGCCTCCTAAATTCCAGCAGTGCTCAACATTGCCATACCTGTTAGAAAATGGTTCAGATGATGGCTTCCATAATGGTGAAGAAACAGATGGGTTGCCTCCTGTTGACATGTTTGATTTTGATAAATCCACACAGGATCTCCTTGGTGGAAATAAAAATAGAGATTTTTTGGTAGACAATAAAATCCTAGCTTTTCCCACTCAAGAAAATCTAGCATTACAAGATGGGCCTGTTTCCTCACAAACCAGCATACACAGAAGCTCCCTCCTCCACACTGAGGAGGCTGAGCCCCAGAAGCACCCAGTGAGGCCCGTGGACCTGTCTTCTTGGAGCTCTCCTGAAGTCCTCCGGAAGGACTCTACCCTCGAGCCTCAGCTCAGCCTACCCCTGACGCCCTGCTCAGGGGCCATGAGCCTGCGCAGCGCTGACACCACCCCAAAAGACTGGATGGACTCACCAATGGGGGCCCATGCTTCAGAGCTGCTTTGTTACCCAGGAGTGAGCCCACAGAGGACAGCAGCTGTGTTGGCTGAGCATCACCATGGAGAGACAGCCCCGGTAGGTGACTTCTCTACAACACCCAGGTGCTGGCTAGAGTTCCTGTGCATTTGCCTCACAACAGCACCATTGTTGGCTCACCTGTCAGCCAGGTGCCTCCCAGTCCCTGGAGGGACTGGCTTTCTTAGGGATGCAGGCATTGCCATAGCTGACTTCAGTCATGTCTAAAACGAAAGGTGTAGTAGCCCTTCTCAGAAACTCATCCTGGTGTTGGTTACCTGATGCAGATTCTGAGTAGTGCAGTCAAATATTCATTGTTGGGGTGTAATATGCAGAAAGATTCTTTCTCTAGAATGTTTTTTGGTTTATTTTCATAAATACTTCATGTGCCACAGATTTTTTTTGGGAGTTCGGTCGTGGGGCTTGAACTATGGGCCTGAGTGCTGTCCCTCAGCTCTTCAGCTCAAGGCTAGCGCTCTACCACTTGAGCCGCAGCACCACTTCTGGTTTTCTGGTGGTTTATTGGAGATAAGAGTCTCATGGACTTTTCTGCCCGGGCTGGCTTTGAACCGAGATCCTCAGATCTCAGCCTCCTGAGTAGCTAGGATTATAGGCGTGAGCCACTGGCTCCAGGCTCAGATTTTTTTAATATGATGCTGATTAATTTTAAGAGCACTTCAATTATTTTTCCCTAGCATTAATTTGAACAATGTATATATCTTAATCAAGATAAAATAAGTAATTTTGGGGGTACGTGTTATCTAGGGATCCATACATGTGGTATCATAGAATCTTAGAATGTTTGCTAATGGCTAATATAAAATATTCCTAAAGTGCTGTGGTATTTCAGGTTAAGTAGTTGGAAGCATATGACCTCAGCCTGTTCACAAGTTCTGAATGCTGTGAGCTGCGTTCCTTATGGGAAGATGTTAAATTTTGGCCTTAGAAAATTACCATCTGAAAAGTTTGGCTCTGTGATGTGATGTTACTATTTTGTAACCATCTAAAAGTCTGCCTATCTAAATAGGAAAAGGACGTTGAAGACTTTGTCATAACATCGTTTGATTCTCAAGAACCATTAAGATCCCCTCCTCCCGGGTTAGAAAAAAGAAGCAATGGGAGTGGAAACAGTGAGTTATTTTTTCTTTTGGCAATCAATTCTAGAGTACAGGATGATATAAGAAATTCCTTCACGTGCACTGTGTCCCCTTCCTGTGCTCAGAGGTTGTAGACCTCATAGCACCGTGTGTTTCATGGAATACGCGTCTAGCAGTGTTCTGCACCAGGAGTTCACATTGAGCCAAGGCCGGATGGGGTACTCAGATTGTGTGATTATCCCAGTAATGTCCTTCCAGCTTACAGTGTCATCTCAGCTTACGAGTGGTATTTGGTATAGGGCAGGCAGAGGGGTACCTGGGTCATAAGTATATGATGTGTCTCTGCTCCTCCCATCTTTTGGAGTGTTTCCTGTGTCCTCTCTGGGTTTAAAGAGTAATGACATTCATGAAGAGCAGGGGCAGTGGTTTGAAGTAGGATACTTAGCAGGCGTCTATCTGGTATGTTGTGCAGGTCATGTAAATGGCGTGCTTCATTGTCAGAGGTATGTGGGGTTGGAGTGGGCCTCATGGCTACAGTTAAGTCTGCTAGATGTTTAGTTTTTTTATTTTTTCATGAGGTGGACACCTGTGGGAGATACTTGGAGACCATGTAGAAGTTCTCGATTTCTTATCTGTTGGTCTTGGTCTCTGTAAAGGTTCTTGCTGGATTTGTTTGGTTGTTAAATTTTATTAATTTATTCTGTAATGGTTTCCTTTCTCCAAGTCAGCACTTGGGTTTCTTTTTTTGTTTGGTTTGTGTGTTTTTTTTAAGTCATTGCCACTTTTAGTGATTTTTGAGTGTGAGATCATAGTGAGATATAATTTATTAGAAATCTAAAGTTTGCAAAATGCTAATGCCAGCAATTTTTTGTTTTTTTGAGGCAGGGTCTCCCTATGTAACTAACCCAGGCTGGCCTCAAACTACTGATATTTTACCTAATGCTGTGAATACAGGCATGTACCATCATGCTAGCAACTGTGTGTGTGTGCGTGTATGTGTGTGTGTGTGTGTGTGTGTTGATGCTGGTGTGTGTGTGTGTGTGTGTGTGTGTGTGTGTGTGTGTGTGTGTGTTGATGCTGGTAGTGGGGCTTGAACTCAGGGCCTTGCACTCTCACTTTGCTTTTTTTCTCAAGGCTGATGCTCTTACTAATTGAGCCACACCTTCATTTACTAGCAACTGTTTGTTTTGTCTTTTACTTCAAGTTCTGAGCATGTGGCTTGAGCAGCTGAGGGCTCTGCATGTGTCATTCCATGAGCAGCTTTTGTCAGTCCCTGACTCAGTTGGGTTGCTGCTCCATGGGGAATCTGTGTTTGATTCTAGATTCTGGTTGATTTTCATACCACACATAGGGTATAAAATAATGTGTGGACACTGTAGTAGTGAGCTCCACATGTTTCCATCTCCTTGTCATTCTACTATGGCCTGTATATACATTGTGTCCTCCATCCCCAGCGGAGTGGCATGTGCATGTTCTCTCTACCACTTAAAGGTGTTTTCTCATGTGTGCCATTGTGTTTACCTACTCAATTTAACTCGTCAAAGCAGGTTCTCTGCCTGCTCATCTTTTGTGGACACTCCATTGGACCCCTAGTCCCCCCTTTTTTTTTTTTGTCATGGGCCTTGAACTCAGGGCCTGGGTGCTGCCCGTGAGCGCTTCAGTTCAAGGTGAGTGCTCTACCACTTGAGTCACAGCACCACTTCCGGGGTTCTCTGGTGGTTAATTGGACATAAGAGTCTCACGGACTTTCCTGCCTGGGCTGGCTTTGAACCGTGATCCTCAGATCTTAGCGTATTTGAGTAGCTAGGATTACAGGCATGGGCCACCAGTGCCCGGTCCCTTGTCCCTTCTTATTGGTCCTTTATCTTAATGAAGCATATTACCCAGAGGCTTCTGGAGAAAGTGTTCTGAGAACATTCTCTTGATTGTTTGGTCTTGGTGTAGACTCCTGGGTCTTGGCTGTGGAGTACTGCCTTGCCCGCTTGTTCTCTTTGACCTGTGGTGACCTGTCTGGTCAGGGTAGAGTATGTCAAGAACCTCCTCTTTATTAACCTTTAGATCATTTCCCCATGGTTTTCTCTCTTCTCTTCCTAGTTCTTGTTCATGAAATATTTGTACTCTTGGACTGGTTTATTTTTTTCTCTCTCTTCCACCTTGTTTTTGTTTTAGTTTCTTTTTTTTTCCATTTTGTTTTTTGAACTTCATTTCCTGACCTTTGTGCTGAACAGTTGCGTGTCTCTTCTTCCACTTTGAGTTCCTGAGCATGCCCCTTATTGTTGTAGGGTGAATTATCCCAGAAGCCACATTTTGAAAGATAGAATATTGGAGTCTTTATTATACAGTTAATAGGCTGCAGGGTGCCCGTTGTTACAAAGGCCTGCAGCCCCTAAATACACACAACACAGCTAGGAAACATGCTAAAGAGGAAAGAGAGAACAAAAACAATACCAACAAGCCAATTCAGCTTCAATGGAGAGCTGAGTTGGGACGCCATGATGACTGGAGACGAGCCAGGAGACAGGACACAGGACACGATCACAGACGCATGTGGCATGGCCCTGGCGGCTAGGCTGGTCTGGGCCTAAATGGGTCCACGCAGGGGGCAGATCCTCAGGAAATTCCCAGTCCCAGGCACTGGACTGACAGAGTCAGTAACCTATCAGCCAAGTGCCCGTCCCTGGGGCACACCTATTGCCTGGGAGGCAGGTCATGGGCAGGGCTTTTCTCCCCCCAGCATGAAGACAAGATGCCAGACCCTCCCATCCATCATGTTATTCATATTTCATAAGGTATTTTTTTTCACTTGAAGGAGCAGTTAGAACTGGATGTTATAGCCCTTAACTCTGTGTGCTCTCAGGTGATGGCCCAGGTACTGATGTGATACTGACACCAGGCTCAGTAGGACCTGAGGATCTCACTGCTGGCTCTGCTGCTGCTGCTCTCAACTTTGAAGGGTCCCCACAGCCACTAGGAACAATGAAGGAGAAGGAGGTCCACGGGAAGCATGTGAAGGTAAGGGTTGCTGGGAGCAGAGTGGTCACCACATACACTACACACCGTGTGTTCTGTGCCAAATGAAGGTGCTCAGGTCCTGCACTGACAGCTCTGTTAGTTCCAGGAAGGGGCTGATTTTATGCTGCATGTAAGTGTTTCTAGACAGAAAAGGTACTGTTGGTGGGGCTTGCCATCACAGTATGGGACTTATTGACTTAATGCTCAGGCTGGCTATGAACTGTGATCCTCAGATCTCAATCTCCTGAGTAGCTAGGATGACAGGTGTGAGCCATGGGCATCTGGCTCCCCCTCTCATTTCTGCCCCCAAGTTGCAAAAGTCATATTCTACATAGTGTATACTAACTACCATGACTGCATTTGTTCACCCTTCTTCTGTTCCCCTTAAAATCAGAAACAAACACCATCACCAACAATAGATACGTTGTTTTTAAAGGAAAACCTTTGAATTGCCAATTCATCTTTAAAATAAGTATAGTAGTTTGGCTTCTAACTTCTTAATATTAGTATTATTAATATTTTTTTTTTGTGGTGGTTAATTGGAGATCAGAGTCTCACGGACTTTCCTGGTGGGGTTGGCTTTGAACTGAGATCCTCAGGTCTCAGCCTCCTAAGTAGGATTATAGCCATGAGCCACCCACACCTTTTTTTTTTTCTTTTTTTTTTCTGGTCGGTTGTGGGGCTTGAACTCTGGGCTTGGGTGCTATCCCTGCACTCTTCAGCTCAAGGCGAGCGCTCTACCGCTTGAGCCACAGTGCCACTTCCATTATTAATATTTTTTAAGTCAAATGCCAGTGGCTCATGTGTATAATAATCATAGCTACTTGGGAGGCTGTGTTCGGAGGTTTGCGATTTGGAGCCAACCCATGCAGACAAATCTCGGAGACTCTTATCTCCAGTTAAGCAGAAAAGAGTCAGAACTGGAGATGTGGCTCACATGGTGGTGTGCCATCTCTCTGTGATAAAGCAGAGCAAGATCATAAAGCTTTGAGTTCAGGCCCCAGGAAAACACAACACACAAAATTATTTTTTAGGTTAACTGTATGATAGGTTTTGTCATTGCTTAATTTTGAGTTTTCCTGATTTGGAACTGTTTTTAGGCTGAACGCATCATCAACATGACCCTTTATTTGCAGCTCTGGCAGTGTTTGCTCTGAGCTCTGCTGGCTCTGCACCAGCTCCTGGCACCTCACCTCTCATCCCCACGGACAGGATGCTTTCCAGGGTCAGGGTGGAGGAGGCTGCATTGTAGTCACAGACCTGTAGGCCAGGGGAAGTTCTGTCTGGGCCCCACATCTACCCAGGCACCTTCACTTTGCAGTTGGTCATTGGCGTATCAGCCAGGTTGCATTCATAAGTGCTCAAGTTGCTGTTAAGGATCCCCCTCATTTTACTTAGGAGGGCCAAGAATGCTGAATCTCCTTGTGACATGACCATAGCAGGCCTGAAAAGCCCTGCCTGAGGTTTAGTCTAGATGTAGAAGAACGCTCCCCATGAACGAGCAGTAGAGAGTGGAGTCAGTTATGGGGCTGTTCTTGGAGTCACCCCGTCCAGCTTGATTTCTTTGTCTGTGACAGTGCAGTAGGGAAGTTTGAAGACCTTGGAGTTAGGGCAAAGGTAGTTGGTTGGTATCTTCCTGCAAGTACCTGGCAGCCTATTTCTGCCAGAGTATCTGACCACAGCCATGGGTTTGACAAGGCCCCCCTGGGTGTCTGCTCCCAGAGTAGTGGTGGCACAGTAGTACATAGACTTCAGGCTGGTCTCCCCCTTCCTGACATGTTCTTCCCTGCTGTAGGCTTTGCTGCAGATGGTGTTTGACGAGAGCCATCAGATACTGGCCTTGTCGGAGAACCAAGAGCTCCCCAGAGCTCTGAGCCGGGGCGAACCACATGCCCTTCTGGATGACTGCTTGAGGGAGAGGCAGGGGCTGCTGGAGTTAGCACCTGAGAAAGAAGAAAAGGTATGGAACTGAGTTTATGAGAAAAGCCCATAGTGGTGACCCATCATACAATCCTCGTTCTCAGGAAGCTGAGTCACTAGGATCCAGAGACTGTGGCCAACCTGGGCCACACCGTGAGACCTTGTCTCAACACTTGACATTACTACTTCCAGAAGTGAAAAAAATACTTTACGTACGCAGTTTTTGTTTGTTGGTTGTACTGGAATGGCACCCAGGGACTTGGACATGGTAAGCCATATCCCATGTTCTCTGAAAATTCAGCTTTATTTGCACATCACAAGCCTCTTTCCAGAGACGTGCAGGCACTAACAACGATGGCTGTGCACACAGGCACAGGGTTCATGCAGTGCAGTTACAGGGAACTGAGGGGGAGCCCCAGCTGTGTGATCTGGATGCACTTCAGGTGTCAGCAGGACTTCTAGGGTGCTTGTCAGAAGCCAGGAAGTACACGCTGCCATGGTAGCCTGGTCATTCAGCTTTGTCGGTGCCGACTCAACTGTGACATTAGCCCTGCGATCCCTCCTGCAGCACCATCTCCTTCCAAACCAGACTTCCTTGGCCCTGGCCTTCCTCCTCTTCTGCTTACCTTCTCCGAGTGTCCAGGGGCCAGACAATATGAAGTGGACATCAAGACCCTAGTAGGCTTTGGCTGGGCCTCATGCCACCCACCCTCTCTTCATCCCTACTGCTCCATTCCTTACATCTGCTGCTTCTTACTGGGCTGGAAGTATCCCATTAGGAGAGAAAGGTTGTATTCTTCTTGGAATGTGCCACATGTGGTTGACATTCCGGGCACACTCCATCTCCTTCATCACTTGCCCTCAGGCTCGCTCTAGTGGTTTATGAGTAAGCAGCCACTCACTGAAAACAGTTGTGCATGCAGGCCCTTAGGATTTGCTTGTGCTGTGGTCATGCCACCGGGTCCTTGAGCTGTTACACGTTAGCTTCTGGTCATGGCCTTTGGAGGTTTCCAGCTACTCAGTGCAACAGGCATAGTCAGTCTTGGGCCTCTCTAGACCAGATACTCACAAGAATGTCAGTAGGAGGAAAAGAAGAGATGTTTTCTAGTATCTCTTTTGGCCTCATTTCACTATCTTCTTTCTTGTGGCACTTTCGGTGGCAGTAGCCTTTGCCTTGTTTATCCTGCATGGTGCTGGGTGCCCATTTGCCTCTTCTTCTGCCACCATAGGAGCTGCCATGACAAGGCATCAAAATTAGACAGCTTAAACAAAAGACATTTACTTCTGGGGCTGGGAAGTTGGCTCAGTGGTAGAGCGCTTGCCTTGCATGCCTGAGGCCCTGGGTTCGATTCCTCAGCACCACATAAGCGAAAAGAAAAAAGCCGGAAGTGGCGCTATGGCTCAAGTGGTAGAGTGCTAGCCTTGAGCTGAAGAGCTGAGGGATAGCACTCAGGCCCAGAGTTCAGGCCCCACGATTGGACCCAAAAAAAAAGAAAAAGACATTTACTTCTAACTGATCTGGAGGCTGGAATTCAGATCCGGGCCCAGCATGGTTCAACTCTGGTGAGGTGTCCTCCTCCTCACTGCATCAGAAAAGGCACTATGGGGCCTCTACCTTCTCATAGTTAAAGCTCTCGCCCTCTGGGGTCAGAGCCTAGCTGTGACCACACGGAGCTCTAAGGAGGCCTTGGGTTCCTAGGACAGTGACTGTCGGGGACACATTCAGTCCACGGGATTTGTAGGGCATGCTGGTGGGGTGCTCATTTGTTTTTTTTCTTGATTCTTTTTTGGTATTGGAGTTTGAACTCAGAGACTTGTATTTGTTAGGCTGGTACTCTACTGCTTGAGCCATGTCTCCATCATTAGCTTTTATTATTTCTTGCATGGGGTCTTGCTTTTGCCCCTGGCCAGCTTTGACCTTCCTATTAGTGTTTTTCATGTACAGCAGACACATGCCATCACACACAGCTTTTTTTCTAAAAAGTTGATTGAAATTGCCATACTCAGCTTGTTTCTAAAAAATTGAGATTGGATTTACAAATTTTTTGCCTCTGCTGACAAACTTTGATTCGCCTGATCTCAGCCTCCTGGGTAACTAGGATTACCCAGCCTGTCTGCTTTTGTGGTGCTGGAAGTGAAGCAGATTTTATGTGCTTAGCAAGCCTTCACCACTGAGCCACACCAGCCTGGCACTGAAGTCCTTGTTTGGCCTTTGCAGGAACCTTCTGACACCTGCCTTGCTTGGAGTGGGGGGCTTTTGCAGGCTGTGCAAGAGGCATTTGAGAAAGAGCTGAAGCCCAGATCTTGCAGCTCAGACCTGCAAGATTACAGTTCCTTTTTCAATAGGCTGGAGAAGATTATCCAAGAACAAGTGAGTAACCGCTCTGTCTAGGCCTTGATTTTCCTGACAGGAGCCTGGCTCTTCTAGAGAAGATAAGAGAATATTTCATGTGTGAATTTGGGGTCACATACTCTTCTTAACCTTGGAATGTGGTTACAAGTGGTTAAGGAAACCTAGTGTAATGCAGGTTTTTTTGTTTTTGTTTTTGTTTTGTCGGTTGTGGGGCTTGAACTCTGGGCTTGGGCGCTGTCCCTGTGCTCTTCAGCTCAAGGCGAGCGCTCTACTGCTTGAGCTACAGCGCCACTTCCGATATTCTAGTGGTTTATTGGAGATAGAGTCTCACGGACTTTCCTGTCTGGGCTGGCTTTGAACCGCGATCCTCAGATCCCAGGCCTCCTGAGTAGCTAGGATTACAGGCGTGAGCCACCAGTGCCCGGCTAATGCAGGTATTTTTATTTGTGAGCTCTGGCGAGCTCTGCAGATCCTCCTTGGAACCTGTCTCTCAATGACCATGGGCTGCCTGGGCTGCTGAGTACACCACACAAAGGTCACCAGAAATCCCATGTACATTACTTCCCTCAGACACCAGACAAGGAGTTTGAGTTGTGGGTGAGGTGTCAGGCCTGGAGCTAAAGCCCTGGACTGTTGTGCACCATGCTGTATGCTCACACCACATACAAGATGTTCTAGTCTCACTGGAAGCTTGGGTTTGGGAAGGTGGACTATGTGGCGTAGGTTGTGTTCCTAGCCCTAGCACCTGCCCTCTAGTGCTTCACACAGAGTCTGCTGCTCTCCATCCACAGGGGGACCTGAAGGAGAAGCCCCAGGAACACCTTTTTCCACCAGATAGGAGCAGCCTGTTGTCCGAGATCCAGGCCCTTCGGGCTCAGCTGCGCATGACGCACCTGCAGAACCAGGAGAAGCTGCAGCAGTTATGCACAGCACTGACGAGTTCAGAGGCCCGCGGGAGTCAGCGGGAACACCAGCTTCGTAGGCAAGGTGGGTGCCATTGCTCCCACTAGTTGGTGCAGTATGGCCTTCTAGCTACCCCTGACACTGTCCTGTACTGCACACTGAAAAAATCTGGCTGCTAGGTCCTCGATGCAGGGCTCTGGGAGCATGCCCCTAAGGGTTGCAGGGTCTGAAGGGCCTTCACCTTTATATGTATGGGACTCTTAGGCATTTGCACTGGAGTTTGGAATTTGTCTTTGCCAACTTGCCTCCCTGCTGCCTCTATGCTGATTAGGCCCTGTCTCCTGGCACTGTGTTGTTCCCACTGCTTATGGGGTCAGTGAGGAAGAACCTGTGTTCATGGTTGGATTTTGTTAGTGAAACAGCCTTTGCTGAGCTGGAGTGCAGCACGCATGTCTGGGCTGCACTCGGGAATGTTTTGTGGACCTTGTCTGTAGTGTTCTTTCTCTTAGGCCCTTTTCTAGCCTTGTGAGCACAGGGACGTATCCCCTGTCCTTGTGTTTCCAGGGAGTTTGTACAGAACTGGAGCTATTGTTCTTTAGAATTTGCCAGTGACACCATGTGGGATTTGAATTGCCCTGTGAGTGGTATATGGTGGGGTTGGCCAGCACCTGTGCAGGGATGGCTTTAGGGACATGTCCTGACCAAGAAAGTGATGCCTAGTGAGAAAGAAAAAGGAGCATGCTCCCTCGCAAGCATGGCTTCAGCTTACGGAAGTGTCAGCTTTCTCCCACTGGAACACATACCTGTCTAATCAGTTTCATTTGTAACTTAATTTGTTTTGTGCACTTGGGGTTCATAATGTTGTTTTACATTTTAATTTTTCTCAGTTGAACTATTGGCATATAAAGTTGAGCAGGAAAAGTGTATAGTAAGTGACTTACAGAAAACCCTGGGCAAAGAACAAGAGAAAGTAAGTGATGTCCGGAAGCGCCTGGTTGCAGAGCAGAGCACGGTGCAGGAGCTGAAGTTGGAGCTGCTTGAGTATAAACAGGAGAACGCAAGGCTGTTGGAATCCCTTGGTGAGATGCAGCGGGAAATCATCCAGCTGAGGTACGACCCTGAACAGCATCATCTGCCAGAGGAACTGGGTTTGTTGTGACTGGCTGTAGGAGCCTTTGGGCTTCAGTATGGAATGAGAGAGCTACAGAGAGGAGGGGGAGTGGCAGAGCAGCTTTCCAACCTTGTTGAAGCCCATCCTTGACCTGGGCCTCCATGCTGTCTATATCCCCACACAGGTCCATGCTGGATGGGAAGGAGAATGACCTGAAGGCTGCTCTGGAGGAGCTGGAGCGTGAGCACAGGAAGGAGCAAGCCCTCCAGGCCCAGCGGGAGGAAGAGCGGCAGCGGCACCTTCAGTGGGAGGGCCAGAACTCCAAGGCCTTGGAGGTGACTGGCTCTCGGGGCCGAGCTGTCCTGGCCAGTGCTTCTGGGAACAGACACAGGCCTTCCTGCCTTTCTTTTGTACACTTGTTGATGGCAGCCCAGTTTGTACTTTACCAAGGTGACAGGAGCTTGAGGTGGTGAGATAGGGATGTTACCACAAGGCAAAATCGTGCCATATAGTGACAGAGCCACAGTGAGGCAGATAGCTGTGTCAAGTAGCCGTGGTGCGTTGCTTTCTTGGTCCTAGAAGATTTGGTTCTGGGAGGTAGACACAGGGTTCCTTTGTAACCTTGGGTGATATATAGCCTCTGAGGTCTGTCTGTAATGTAGATAAGTGGTAGGCACACAGATCCTGGATGCCATGCAGGTCCACCATGTGTTCTATGGATCACCAGCCATGGGTTACAGAGTGTATCTTCCACCAACATAGACTCAAGCCACTGAAAATCGAGGAAGTTGTGGTTTATGGGGCATATCTGAATCAGGGTATGTGTCTACATATACTCAACACCACTTTCCAAATAGCACTTTATCCATGCAGAAAACGTCTCGTGCATACTTTCACTCACTGGATAGATTTCAGAAATTACAATTAATGGTTGGAATGATGATGGGTGACATTGATCAAGAGTCATTGTATATATACACTACACAGTTGAATGGCAACTCCTTTGTACAGCTACTTAAAAATAACTTTTAAAGGAAAACACACAAAAAGAAAATGTATCAGCAGAAGTTTGAGTAGGAGCTGGGTGCCGGTGGTGCACGCCTGTAACCCTAGCTACTCAGGAGACTGAGATCTGAGGATTGAGGTTCAAAGCCAGCTTGGGCAGAAAAGTCCATGAGACTCTTATCTCCAATAAACCACCAGAAAACCAGAAGTGGTGCTGTAGCTCAAGTGGTAGAGCGCTCGCCTTGAGCTGAAGAGCTGAGGGACAGTGCTCAGGCCCAGAGTTCAAGCCCCACCACTGACAAAAAAAAAAAAAAAAAAAAGTTTGAGTAGGGAAACTTTACTTTCCTCATTGTTTACTATCTTGTTGGTTTTTTCCCCCCACGAATGTAGGAGTTAAAAATAACTTTAGAGAAGCAACGTTCTCAAAATAGTCAACTGTGTGTTGCATTAAAACACGAACGCACAGCCAAGGACAACCTGCAGAAAGAGTTGCAAATTGAGTGTTCACGCTGTGAGGCCTTGCTGGCACAGGAACAGAGCCAGCTCTGCGAGCTTCAGAAGAGCCTGGAAGCTGAGAAGAGTCACTCATCGGAGCTGCTGGAGGCCTTGCAGCATGAGCGGCTCTTGACCGAACAGCTGAGCCGCAGTGTGCAGGAGGCCTGTGCCCGCCAGGAGACACAAGGACACCATAACTTACTGCGAAAGCTGAAGTCAGAGAAGGCTCGTACACTGGAGCTGCAGGTCATGCTTGAGAAAGTACAACAGCAGGCCACACAGGCACAGCAGCAGCTGGAGGCCCAGGCTCAGGAGCGCTGTGCTGAACTCAGGAGAGAGAAGGAGGTAAGTGCTACCCCATGGCCACTCTGCAGACCCAGAAATGGGCTGAGATGATGCTGTCTTGGGACAAAGAGGGGGAGAGATCACTTGGTTATAAGTAGAAATAGCGTAGTTATCCATAGAGTCAGAGCAAGGACACAGAAATGAGAGGAGGTCAGTGCTGAGCCCGTAAAGCCAAAGCAGAGATGTGGACGAGGTGGTGGAGAGGTCAGGAGAAGCTGTTGAGAGACATCTGCCCTAGCCTCCTAAGTGCAGATCCTGAGTCAGAGCCCCAGGTTATTGGAGAGTTAGGATGGCTTATTCCTGGCCGCCTCGTACTGCTTCAGATCTGTGCAGTCTTGAGGCAGCCCTGTATGTGGAATACTCCAGCACTGTAGCAGTTTTCAATTAGAACCACCGTTACTTGTCAAGACATTTGACTACTTGGACTCCTTGTAGTTCCATGTGAATTGGAAGTTTGGCCTTTTCCCTCCCTCCCTCCCTCCCTCCCTCCCTCCCTCCCTCCCTCTCTCCCTCTCTCCCTTTCTCCCTCCCTCCCTCCCTCCCTTCCTCCCTTCCTCCCTCACTCCTTCCCTTCCTTTTGTGTATGTGCAAGTATACCTATGCAGGCATGCCAAATGAGTTTGCTGATCCTGGGCTGGAACTTTGGGCCTGGGTGCCGTCCCTGAACTTTTTTTTTTTTTTTTTTTTTTTTTTTTTTTTGTCGGTCGTGGGGCTTGAACTCTGGGCCTGGGCGCTGTCCCTCAGCTCTTCAGCTCAAGGCGAGCGCTCTACCACTTGAGCTACAGCGCCACTTCCGGTTTTCTGGTGGTTTATTGGAGATAGGAGTCTCACGGTCTCTCCTGCCCGGGCTGGCTTTGAACCGTGATCCTCAGATCTCAGCCTCCTGAGTAGCTAGGATTACAGGCGTGAGCCA
Source organism: Dipodomys merriami (assembly GCF_024711535.1). Classification (NCBI taxonomy): domain Eukaryota; kingdom Metazoa; phylum Chordata; class Mammalia; order Rodentia; family Heteromyidae; genus Dipodomys; species Dipodomys merriami. The sequence continues at coordinate 122,552,237 of NW_027203381.1, forward strand.
CCAGCACCCGGCACCCCTGAACTTTTTTTGCTCAAGGCTAGTGCTCTACCACGTGAGCCACAGTTCTGCTTCTGGCTCTTTGGTGGTTAATTGGAGATAAGAGTCTTACTGACTTGCACAGACTGCCTTTGAACTGCAGATCCTCAGATCTCATCTTCCTAAGTAGCTATGATTACAGGTATGAGCCACCAACTCCAGGTGGCTTTTTCATTTCTGGGGGAAAAAAAAAAAGACCCTTGGGATTTTGGTAGAGATTGCATGTAATCTGTAGATTGTGTTGGATAGTTGTGACATTTTAACCCGTGTGAGTCTTCTGGCCACTGATCACAGATGTCGGTCTAGTTTTGTAGTTCTTTACAGTCTTATGCAGTTTTCTGAACATGAGCTTTATTCTCTTATCGAATTAAGAGTGGTTTTTTATTTGTTGATTTGTCTGTAAATGAAATTGTTTTCTTAATTTTGTTTTAAAGCTCTTGTTAGTGTATAGATTGTTATACAATTAACTTTTATATGTCCTTCAACGTTGCTGAATATGTTTATTAATGGTAGTTTTTAAAAATTATTAAATATTTGTTATTGTAGGGGTGATGCACAAAGGGATTATAGTTACTGCAGTTTTCTTACTTTTTAAAGGGATTTTCTGTATATAAGATGATATGGACCCAAATGGCTGTAATCTCGGCACTTAGAAGGCTAGGGCAGGAGGATTGTAAGTTGAAGGTCAGACTGGGCTACATACCAAGACCTTGTCTCAGAAAAATACATCTTTCTTTGCAGTCTGCTGTCTTTTGCTCTCTTTTCCTGCTGGTCGCTCTACTGGAACCAGTGGCCCAGGGTTGGGCAGAAGGGGTGAGCACCAACTCCCTTGCCTTACTCCAGCACTGGGGTTGGGGCTTCCAGCTTTTTATGATTGGATATTTTTTTTTATTTTTTTATTTTTTTATTTTTTTATTTTTTTTGTTTTTTTGGGGGGTCTGGTCATGGGGCCTGAACTCTGGGTGCTGTCCCTCAGCAATTCAGCTCAAGGCTAGCGCTCTACCACTTGAGCCACAGCGCCACTTCCGGCTTTTTTCTTTTTGCTTATGTGGTGCTGAGGAACCGAACCCAGGGCCTCATGCATGTAAGGCAAGCGCTCTACCACTGAGCCACCTTCCCAGCCCCTATGATTGGATATTTTAGCTGTTAGACTTTTGTGGTACACTTTATTAGACTTTATCCTTAGTAATCCGCCCTTTGTGTGTGTGTACACATGTGTATGTGACTGTACCAGGGCTTGAATTCAGAACCTTGTGCAACCTGTTTGACCTTTTCACTCTTGACTGGCATTCTACCATTTGAGCCACACATCCTTAGAGTTCGTTCTCCTAAGTAGCTAAGAGATTACAGATGTGAGCTACTGGCTCTCTGCAACTTCCTCTCTCTATCTTTTATATGTCTGTCTGTCTGTCCGTCCATCTATCTGTCCATCCATTTAGTTATTTACAAAAGATGATAGATTTTTCTCGTTTGTTGCAGAGTCTATTCAGATCTATGGTTTTTGTCTTTTACTTTATAATTGAATATAACAGTGATTGGTTTCCACCTAATGAGCCATCCTTTCATTCCTGGGACAAGTGTCTTGGTTACAGAAAGTGATTTTATTTGCTGCTATACTGAGTTTGCTAGTATCATGTTGAAGACTTTGGCATCTGTGCTCATGAGCAATACTGGTTAGTAGTTTTCTTATAATGTGTTTGGTTTTTAGTGTTAGAATAGCAGTGAACTCACAGGTTGTTTCTTCTTCTCTTTCTTTCTTTCTTTTTTTTTTTTTGCCAGTCATGGGGCCTGAACTCTGGGCCTGGGCGCTGTCCCTCAGCTCTTCAGCTCAAGGCTAGCACTCTACCATTGGAGCCATAGCACCACTTCCAGCTTTTTCTACTTATGTGGTGCTGAGGAATCGAACCCAGGGCCTCATGCATACAAGCAAGGCAAGCGCTCTACCACTGAGCCACCTTCCCAGCCCCTCTCTTTCTCTTTTAAAAAGATATCCTGTCAGTTCTCAGATATATTTGATAGAAACAAAAGCTTCTATTTCAAAGTGACGTTGAGTGTCTTCTTTTGGATTGGCACTTGTTTTGTATTGTTTAAAATCGTAATTTTTTATATTTTGTGATGTTTTAAAAAAGTTTTTTAACAACAGAGGTAAAGCCAGTGGCCTGTCCTTTTCCAAGGGCTTAGCTTGCCATGAGCCAGTTAAGAAAGGAAGATCTGCTTCTAAAAGCCAAGCTCCAGGTTTTTAATATTTTCAAGGTTAAGTCAACCCAAAATATTACAGTATTAGTTTTGTAAGTTCATATCAGGGTTGTCATTTTGATAATTCTTTTTTAATTTCATGAGACATTTCATATACTTTGAGTTTCTCAGTTTAAGTTGGATACCTTAGTGTTTTGAGCATACTAGAAGTTGGAACTGTCATAATAGTTTCAGAAAATTCTCATCTATCAGTGGAGCCTCTGCTGAGCAGTCTCTGCCCTTTGCCAGGACCAGCCCTGTTTTGTAGACTGTCCATTTAGGACACTCAGACAGTGTCCTAAATGCAGTGTGTGCCCACTTATATAACAAGATGTTATACAAGCAAGTTTCCTGATGACACAAGCAGAGGAGACTATTTTCTTGTTGTTTTAAAAGAAAAAACCCTCCAAAACAATAGTATTTTATCACTAGAAGTTATAGAAAGATAGATATAGAGAAAAGGGAGATGTTTGGAGGTGTGTAGATGGTAAGGAGGTCAGTTGTGTCAGTGGTGGGGAAGACTGAAGGTGTGGACAGTGCGAGTGTTGACAGTGGTGATGGCTGGAAGATGGGCAGTGTGGATCGTGGAGTAATGGAAATGTGGACATAGGAGGCTGTGGACAGCAGGAAGGGAGTGTAGGAGGCATGGCAGTGAGGTCATTGGGAGTGTTTGCAGCCATGGCGGTTGTGTAGAGAGACCATTGGTCAAGCAGCCCTGGGCTCCTTCTGGGTTAGAACCTGGTGTAGTTGCAGAGCAACAGGTGGCTGTGATCTGGATCTTGGTGCTCTTGTCCCTGGAAGAGTTCTCGAGCTAGAGTAGTTCTCAGTGGTCCTTTGCTAGAAATTTCTCCCAAGCTTTATGTGAAGTTTCCAACAAATACTTTTGTTGCTTTTTTTTTTTTTTAAATGAATGACACCAGCTTATGGTTGGTGCTCTAACACTTGAGTCATGCCTTCAGTCCAGTGTTTTGCTTGGTTAATTAGAGCTGGAACCTCGCAGACCTTTCTGCCCAGGCTGGTTTCAAACTGCCATTCTCCAGGTCTCAGTCTCTTGAATATAGGATTGTAGGCCTGAGCCCCTGGCACCCCACTCTAGAACCATTTTCCATCCTGGGTTTCCAGAGACCCAAGGAGGGCCTTGCAAGTCCAGAGTCATCTCTTCTAAGCAGTACAAACTTCAGTTTCTTCACCTGGAAGATAGAATAATATTTGCTTGCTGATGGAGTTTAAGCTGTGGGTGGTACTGTCAGGAGGGGGCATTTGTATATCTTACTCCTTGTCTCTGAGCATTGTGTGCAGATTAGAAGGATTCCCTCAGATCTTCTCCAGATCTTCTGTCTGGCCTTGGGGTCTCATTTCACTACGGTAGGTTCATCTATGCCTATCTCCTGCTTTCCCAGTTCTTCATACTGTGTCTCCTATAGTGCCACTAGGATTCTCCAGTGACCTTTCTGCGGCTACCTTGGCCATCCCGGACACGTCTCTGAGCTGCCTCTCCCTGACGGTTGATTAACTCCAGTTCCTTGCCCAGTGTAGAGTCAAACCTGGTGCAGGCAGCTCCAGTGCCTGTCAACAAATTAATCCTGGAAACCAATACAGTCCTGGTGCCTCCACCATGCTGCAGCGTTGAGCAGACTCACTCGCCTCCATTTCACAAAGGGTGGCTGCCAGCAGCTCAGTCCTTAGTGCTCAGTGCAGGCTCCCCTTAGAGGCGCACACACAGTTAGATGCATGTGCTTGTGCTGAAGGGAATATTTGAGCTAGTTGTGTATACATGCATGGCCATGCACTAGTATAAGTGCAGCTCCTTCCTGTATCAGCAGCACAGGACTTCCCCTTGTAAATGGCGAGAGCTTAGTCATCCTCAAGAGCAAAGACGAGACAAGTGTTGTTAGGCTGTAGTGGAGTCATTGGCAGGATCCCGTTGGAGGGTCCAAGAGTAGGGTGTGATCACCACCTCAGGACACCGTCTTGTATGCCAGAGGCCTCCTTTGTATACTGCTGCATTTTTTGGCCTAACCAAAGTGGAAAACTGTGAAGGAAGTCTTTCTTATGTTATTTTTTGCTATTGCCAACAGCGAGAATTAGAGTTACAGCACCAACGCGATGAGCATAAGATCAAGCAGCTTCAGCAGAAGGTGAAAGAGCTGCGGTGGAAAGAAGAGGTCCCTTGGGGTGATGACTCCCGTCTGGATGCCCTGGACTTGGGCCGTCTCCAGGAACAGCAGCAGGAGCTAGAGAAGATAAGGCAGCAGCTGCTCTGTGTGGCCGGGCTTCTGACTAGCTTTGTCAACCACACCGTGGACAGGTGTGAGTGTGTGGTGCTGAGCATCACCAGCGCACCGCTCCCCAGCCCCTCACACACCTGTTTGTACTACATTGTGAAGTGTGGGCGATCTCTGATTCTAGAGCTGTGTTTTAATAGCCTGACACTCCAGTTCTCCTCCCATGAGTGAACGAATAGTCAGAGACCTCCTGAAAGATACCAACAAAACTATTTTCTACAGTAAGGGAAAAAAAGCTTGAGAGCCACAGCACATCTGACTGTGTCTTCCAAGTTTCCTTTAGATTGGTCTCCCCCTGTACCAGGTAAAGAAGGACTGGGATGGCTGCTCCCATCCTGTGTTCTCTTCCCGTCCTGTGCTCACCAAGAGTGAGGTGCCATAGCTACACCACTGTTGGGCCTCAGGTGACCACTACTTAGGCTGCAAACTCACCCATTCTCGAGTTGTACCTGTGGTGCAAAGTGAGCAGAAAAGTTATGTTGGTATTTGCCTTTTTCCTATCTGCAGAAATGCAGCTAGTGGACTTTCCCCATCTGTGTAATTTATATAGCAGCATACTTTAATGGTTTAATTTGGAGATCACTTTTAGTAGTTGGACAGAACAGAATCCCAATGGAACACAGAAACGTGAGGATGACAGTACCCAGGCACCACTGCCCAGGGCAGATAGCTAGAGGTTTCTGAGCCTATCAGGAGTGTCTGTTTGCAGGCCCTGCAGAGCAGACTGCTCTGCTGCTGTGCTGAGGTCAGAGGCTTCCCAGACCCACTTTATGGGCAGGAATGCTGGCTGAAGCCACTCACCCTCATGTGCAAGCCCTGAGCTCAGGGCAGCGCTCCTGGGTCAGGGATACTGCACACATGCACTTCCTTTATCTCTGTGGCAGAGAGCTCTTGAATTACTTAGGGTGATAGTAATTTGGATCTGTATGAACCTTCACAGGACAATGAATGACTGGACATCATCCAATGAGAAGGCGGTATCATCCTTAGTCCACACGCTGGAGGAACTGAAGTCTGAGCTGAGCATGCCTGCCTCCTCCCAGGTACAGTGGGATCCTCCTGCTGTGGGGTGCCACTCTCCTTGGTAGAGGGGCCAGTGCTGAGTGCACACACATGGGCAGGGCGGTCACACGGTCGCAGCTTGTGATTTCTGCTGGGGTGTTCATCAGTGGTTCCTCCCTTGTGTGTATGAGTTTGAGTGGTTACCTACCCTGTATTACCTTGTGGGTGCCATATGACTTCCATATCCTAAGGTTCATTGTGCTCTCTGGGGCTCAACAGTGCTATGCACACATACGATCTAGATGTTCTTCACTGTAGGTCCAGGTTACCTCAGAGGCCACTGGTCCAGAGGAGTGGTAACTCTGTTCTGGGGAGGTCAAGAGGCCTGCCTGCTCTGTTTCTTCTGAGAACTGTCCTCAGGAATGCAAACCTGACCCTTCAGGAAGTCCTAAGCTCACCACAAGTGACTTTTGTAGATATTCACAGATCCTGAACACTTGTGAAATCACAGCATGGTGTCTGGAGTCAGGAAAGCTGCGCCACCTGCTGGCCCTCCACTTACTGATTGTCAGTCATGGGATGGTGGGGCATGTCCCATCCCTCTCTTCAATGCCACCCCTCTGGAGGCTGAGGGGTCAAGTTGTGGAGATCATTTGACCCCTCAAAGTAAGCAGTGGTATTGTAAAGTGCTGACTGAGTTTATGGTACTCTTAGATTTTGTAATGGGCCTGTATCCTACTGTCTACTGGACTGAGAAGAGATAGGATACATTAGCTTATTTCCTATCCCATAGACGGATAGCCACACTTAGCACTGTAAGCCTCCTTTCGAACTCCAAATGTGTTTAAAATTATAATCACTGAAATAGTGACATAATTTATAATTATGGTAAACTTTTGTGTTTTCTTTTTCTCAAGAAAAAAGTGACAGCAGAGCTACAAGTCCAGCTCATGGATGTGCTACTGAAAGACAACAACTCTCTTACACAAGCTGTCAGCACAGCTACTCGGGAGAAAGCGGAGCTGTGCAGGACAGTGTCCAGGCTGGAGAGGACTCTGAAGCACCATGTGCAGAGAGGCTGTTCTCTGAGTGTACGTACTGCCTACTCTGACACAGCCCCTGCCAGCTGACTCCAAATAGTAACCGTCTGTTCCCTCTGGCAGCTGTTTGACAAGAACTGAAGAGCTGGGCCTCTTCCCAGACCTGCTTGTCCCTGCAGGCCTTGTCCCTTCTAGTGAACTCTTGCTCAGTGTTCCAGAGTAGTATCTTTGTTTTGAAATGAATTTCTGTTTTCTTAGTCTTTTGTTTTGAGAATTTTAATTTGCATTATAAGGTGAGGGCTTTGTACTTGCTTAGCAAGTACTGTACCACTTGAGGCACACTCCAGCTCTTTTCCCCTGAGTTACTCTTCAGAAAAGGTCTCACGGTTTTGCTCCAGGCTGGCCTAAGACTGCAGTCCTCCTACCTACAACCTCTTATATAGCTGGTATGACAGGCACAAGCCACTGTTCCAACGAGTTGATTGAGATGAGGTCTTACTTTCTCTCTCCAGGCTGACTTTAAACTATGATGCTCCCATTTTCTCTCATATGTGGAAGCTAGATCTAAAATTACATCGGGACGTGGAAAATTATATAGAATACTAGACACACACAGACCAAAGGAGGTTACACAAAGGCACAACGTTTATGTTGCCTCTGATCGTATAAAATAATACTGAAATGAACTCTAAGAAGTGGGAACCAGAGGTTTTTTTTTTTTTTCTGTGTTGCTGATTTTGTTTTATTTTCTTTTGGTCTTGTTTGTTCACTTATCTGTCTTTGGGAGGTTAAGGGAAGGCACAGAAATGGAGGAACAAAGGGTGAACAAATGCATCGTGGTACTCATTAGACACTATGTTGAAAGTGAACTAAACAACTTGAAGCTTGGGATGGGAGGGAAAAACTGGGAGAGACTGAAGGAAGGAATGAGTCTATCTTAAAAGAAATGTACTCATTACCTGACTTACGTAACTATAACCAGACTACATCGGTTTTATAATAACAAAACAAAACAAAAAAGATGCTGGAAGAACTGGTTTCTGTCCTACTGCTCACTCCTCTGAGCGGCCTTTATTTCTCTTGGTTAAAAAAACTCTGTTACCTCTCTGTTTAAAAGCAACAAATAACTACAACAAAAAACGAATGCTCTCAATCCCACCTCCTAAGTAGCTGGGATTGTAGACATGAGCCACTGTGCCCTTCCCTTAGTTCTTTATTTTTCAGAGTTCTCTTTTTTTGGTGCCAGACTTTGGCCTTGAACTCAGGGCCTTGGCACTGTCCCTGAGCCTCTGTGCTCAAGGCTAGTGATCTACCACTTGAGCCACTGCACTACTTCCACCTTTTTCTGAGTAATTTATTGGAGATGAGAGTCTCCTGGACTTTGCTGCCTGGGCTGGCTCCAAACTATGATCCTTAGCTCTCAGCCCCCTGAGTAGCTAGAATTACAGGTGTGAGCCACCAGTGCCGAGCTTTGTTTTTATATATGTTTATAATTTATATCTGATTCCATATGTGAGAAAATATGCACCGTTTGTCTCACTGAGCCTGATTTCACCTAACATAGTTTTTTCCAGCTACCTAGAAACTCCCTGCACTCTGTCCTGGTTTGTTTTGTTTTGTCTTTTGGAGGTGCTGAACGTTGAAACCAGGCCTTGTGCATGCTAAGTAGGGACTTATCATGGAGCTCTGTCCCCAACCACCTTGTGTTTTGTTTTTGGTCAATCATGGGTCTTGAACTCTGGGCCTGGGTGCTGCCCCTCCACTCTTCAGCTCAAGGCAAGCACTCTACCACTTGAGCCACAGCACCATTTTTGGTTTTCTGGTGGTTTATTGGAGATAAGAGTCTCACGGACTTTCCTGCCTGGGCTGGCATTGAACCATGATCCTCAAGATCTCAACTTCCTAAGTAGCTAGGATTATAGGCATGAACCCTTGGTGCCCAGCTCCACCTTGTGCTTTTATGGAAGCTTCCTTTGTAGTCAAGGTGGAGTAACGGGAATAAACACTGGCCATTGGTGATCTGATCGAGAGTCTGTAATTACGCAGTTGACTGGTTGATTCCCTGACCTCGTGCTAGGCTGCCAGCTTCTCAGGAGGCCGCACTAGAACTAAAGACCCTCCTTTCACTCAGGCAATGACGATGGCCTTGGGACCTCTGTGTCAGGAACTGGAGACCAAATAAGAGGACAAAGATTCTTGGTAGTTTTGTCAGGAGCTAGCAGCAGAGAACACTTATATCACAGTTTCTCATGTTTGTGGCCTTTTTGTACAAGTTTTAATTTTTTCTCACTAACAACTAGCTTTTCTGTTTCATAGCATTCTCTGTAGACTTTTTGATAATTTATATTATTTCCTTCATTCTGCTCTTTGTTTTTGTAAAGTATCATATAAGCACCCAGTACTGTTTCCCTCCACATGGCTGCAGTTTTCATATGTTCTAGTTTCATTTTAATTCAGTTCAAATTGTTGTGATTTCTCCTGGCACTTTTTTTTACCCCTTGCATTTATTTATTTTACTAGGATATTCTTTAACTTCCAAGCAGATAACCTCTTACTTTTGATTTTGGGCGTAAGTCCATTATTGTGAGAAAATGTTTTGATTGATTGTAGCTCCCTAAAACTAAGGGTTGCTCTGTGTCCTATCATTTTGTCTTTCTTGGTGAAGGTCCACATGGGAGTGCTGGAGGGCTCTGCTGTCTATCCATACAGTTGGCTTGACACGGAAGTTCCGTCTTTCATGGTCATTTGAACTTCCTCATGCTGTTCTGCTGGTTAGCAGTAGAGTGTGTGTCTGTTTTTTCGCCCACCTGTATCTTCTTTGCTTGGTCTGCTCTGGAGCTTTGCTGATAGGTAAAGGTGATGGGAATTCTGTACCCATGGCCTTGGGTCTGACTGCCAGGCAGACCCACAGGTGGAATCCCCAGACTTGAGGAGCTTGGGATTGCCTGAGGACTGTGAGCACCTCATTCTCAAGCTGCTGGTGCTTGCTCCGAGTGGTTTGGAGTTGTGTGTTGAGGGCACCATGTTAGGCCTGTGTGACTCTGGTCACTGGTAGGACACTATATATGAGTGTGAATAATCGTTAGCAGGTAATATTTGTTACCGTGTTATTATTGGCAATAGTGAGGTTTAAAAACTTGGCCTTTGTGCTTCCTTGGCGGTCACTTTACCACGTGAGCCATGCCCCCCAGCTCTTTTGACTTTAGTGTTATTTTTCAGATAGGATCTTACTTTTTTTTCCCCAGGCTGGTAACTTCCTACCTATGCTTCCTTTGTAGTTGAGATTACAAGGAGATGCCATCTTGCTCTGTTTTGTTGAGATGATTCTCACTTTTTGCCTGGGTTGGCTTCAAACCATGATCCTCCCAATCTCTACCTCCTGAATAGCTGGAATTACATGCATGAGTCACTGTGTTCTCCCAGATCATGACATTTTCTTTGAATGCATGAGTTGACTGTGGACTTTAAATGAACTGATAGAGTACCTTTCTCCTTCATGTTCAGTATGACTTGCTTTGCCAGAGTGGTTCTTTCCTGAAACTGCACTCTGTAGTTATACAGCTCATACCTTTGTTGACTTCTCCCTTGTCAGGGCCTGCTTTGGGCTCACAGCCTGCATCTTGGCTTCTGGTATTCCCACAGGAGGGGGCTTGTGTGTTGACATGACCAGCCTGCCTGATTGCTGTCCTCACTGCTCCATGCTGGCAGCTGGCCACATGAAGGGCAGGTCGTGAACATCGGCTCTGATGCCCTCTCTGTTCTTTCACCACGGGGTCACCCTTCAGGTGTGTACAAGAAGGGATCTTGAGCCCCCGATATTTGGTGGCTGGTCAGATCTTTTGTACATGCCTCTGGCTGGAGTGACTCCTCTCACATCTACGAAGCTTTAGATATGTGATTTGATAGTGCTGCAGCAGAAATAGGTATTTGCATTTGCTAGACCCAAGGTACTTAAGACTTGAAGCTTAGAATTTGGAGTTACTTTGTTGATACTTCTTTTTTTTTTTTTTTTGTCGGTCGTGGGGCTTGAACTCTGGGCCTGGGCGCTGTCCCTCAGCTCTTCAGCTCAAGGCGAGCGCTCTACCACTTGAGCTACAGCGCCACTTCCGGTTTTCTGGTGGTTTATTGGAGATAGGAGTCTCACGGTCTCTCTTGCCCAGGCTGGCTTTGAACCGCGATCTTCAGATCTCAGCCTCCTGAGTAGCTAGGATTACAGGCGTGAGCCACCAGCGCCCGGTGATACTTCTTTGTTTTTACTAAAATGTTTCTTGTGTATGGTGTAAATGATGGGTCATAAGTATAGCCTAAATATTAATGATGTGGTAATATATAACTTGACCACCATTGAAAAGATGCTGACCTGGGTGCCCGTGGCTCACGCCTGTAATCCTAGCTACTCAGGAGGCTGAGATCTGAGGATCACAGTTTGAAGACAGCCTAGGCAGGAAAGTCTGTGAGACTCATGTCTTCAGATAACTACCAGGAAAACTGGAAGTGGTGCTGTGGCTCAAAATGGTGGAGTGCTAGCCTTGAGCAAAAGAGCTCAGGGATAGCACACCAAGGCCCTGAGTTCAAAGCCCCACAACCAACAAAAAAAAGAAGAAAAGATGCTGAAGGTAACAAGGGACACAGACACATAGCATGCTCTCCACATTTGTTCAGCTCTTGGATCCGGGCCTGTGGGAGATGTATACCTAGCATCGTGCATGCCCCAGCTCTCCCTGTCTGGTCAGAAGTCATTGGCCAACCATAGAAGCAACAGGGTCTTTAAATATGCCTTCCTCCCTTGAGGTTTATGTGTCTCCTGTCTTAACCTCCTCTTAATTATTTTGCTCAGGGTGTTCTTACTTAAGAACAACTTTATAGAGTGCTGGCTTTGGTGTGTTACAGAGGCCGGGCAGATGTGCGTGGAAGCAAGATGGGGCTGCTTTGCCGATTTCACCAGGACACTCAAACCTTGGACAGCCCACGCTGCCTGTGAGTGAGGACACAGACACCTGCCACGTCAGGGTGAGACTGAGCCCGTGAGGTGCTGGAGGTGCAGCACATCAGTGGTACTTTATAACCTGTGTTGGTGAATTGCAAGCAAAAGCATTTTTGTGAACAGTGAGGTAACCTCATTTCCTGGGTGTGTTTGCTACCAAGTGACCAAGGCAGTATCACTAAAGTGATCACCATGAGGAAAGAAAGTTACAGCATCAACTTGAATCTGAAACTTGGTCTGGTTGTGTGAAGGTTTAGGGTGGAAAATGTAGTGCTTGAGTGAATCAGATGGTCTCTATAGCCAGAGAAAGCCCTTCCAGTGATAAGCTGGTTGGTAGCATCGAGTGTGGCTTAGCTGGGAGCCCACCAGAAGGAAAAGTGATTTTCAAGTTTTGGATCTCAAACTGTGAAGTTCCGATTTTGCACATGGTGTCATTTCTTACTTCATGTCCTCTGGAATGCATGATGAGACTTCTGAGCCCTTTTTGTATCTTACTTGGGGAGAAATTCAAGGGTCTTCACTGGGTTCATTTAATGATGCTATGGACAATAGATTTGTATTGAACTTGGTCTGATAAACCCAGTTCATCTTTCAACAAAAGGACTGTTTCTGGCTACAAATGTGCATGGCTGAGTTAGTGATAGTTTGTGAAGACACAAGTAATTTGGCTTTTTGGTAAAAATGAACTATACAGTCAAGCACGGTGACACACACCTGTAATCCCCCCATGGAGGAAGGCAGAGGCAGGAGGGGCTTGGCCTCAGGCCAGCCTGGGGGACATAACCAGAACCAACACAAAAGCTAGCTGTACAGTTGTACTGAATGGCAAGATCAGCCAGAATATCTCTTGTTTCCTTGGATTAAGTCTTACTGTTTTTTTTTTTTTTTCCCCTTTCTTTCTTCTCTTAGATGGAAAAATTGTACTTGCATTATCTGAGAGCGGAGAGCTTTAGGAAAGCTCTGATTTATCAAAAGAAGTATCTTTTACTGCTGATTGGCGGATTCCAAGATTCTGAACAAGAAACCCTCTCCATGATTGCTCATTTGGGGGTTTTTCCTTCCAAAGCAGATAAGAAAGTCACTGCATCTCGTCCTTTTACGAAGTTCCGCACTGCCGTCAGGGTGGTCATTGCGGTGCTTAGGTAATGGCTGTTGCATCCCAAGGGTGGACAGCAAGTGCTCTTGGGTTTTAGGTGGCTTTGTTCCTCAAATCTCTACAGTGTTTTCAAGATGAGTGGCCTTGGAAGCCTTAAAACAAATATAGATGACACTTGTTTTTAAGAAGTTGTGCTGCAACCAGGCATGATAGTATATGCCTGTAATCCCAGCATTTAGAAGGGTTACAAGTTTGAGGCTAGCCTGGACTTCATAGTAGACCCTATCGCAGAGAGAGAAAGAAAAATTGTATACAGCTGTCATTTCTTTCTTGGGGGGATTGGGGGGAGTCCGGTCGTGGGGCCTGAACTCTGGGCCTGGGCACTGTCCCTCAGCTCTTCAGCTCAAGGCTAGCGCCCTACTACTTGAGCCACAGCGCCACTTCCGGTTTTTTTCTTTTTGCCTATGTGGTGCTGAGGAATGGAACCCAGGGCCTCATGCATGCAAGGCAAGTGCTCTACCACTGAGCCACCTTCCCAGCCCCTGCAACTGTCATTTCTGAAGCTAAAGATTTCGAGTTTTGTTATTATAAGGACCAATTTGCTCCTAGTAAGTTTTGTTCCAGGATTTTTTTTTTTTGTCAACAAGCGTTACGGAATGGTGTTTAAAAATCATATTTAGCTTTGCAAATTTGGTTTCTGTGGGGGGGTTTTGTTTGTTTTTTGCCGGTCCTGAGGCTTGAACGCAGGGCCTGGGCACTGTCCCTGAGCCTCTTTGTGCTCAAGGCTAGCGCTCCTACCATTTGAACTGCAGTGCCACTTCCAGCTTCTTCTGAGTAGTTAATTGGAGGTGAGAGTCTTATGGACTTTACTGTCTGGGCTGGCTCCAAACCATGATCCTCAGCTCTGAGCCCCCTGAGTAACTAGGATTACAGGCTTGAGCCGCCAGTGCCCAGCTTTGTTTTTACACATATTTCTAATTTATATCTAATTCCGTATGTGAGAGAAAATGTGCACCATTTGTCTCTCTGAGCCTGGTTTTACCTAGTGTAATTTTTTTTCAAGGCCTTGTATTTCTTTACAGATAACATAGTATTCTTTCTGATGGATGAATAAAATGCCTGGCAGTGTTTATGTGTTTTGGTTAGATTTGTGGCCTAGAAGAAGAGTCCAGGTGCATGAAAATATGCTTGGCACTGAGAGTGTACCAGCGTTGAGCCTAAGCACTTCTGGGACCTGACCAGCCACCAAGGGCCTTGTGGTCCAAGTCCTGTCCACCTCACATCCATCCTCTAGGTTTTTTTTGGAAGCATTGTTTGTGCTCCCTGGCCATTTGCACATGGCTCCTTTCTGCAATGAATAAAGCTTCCTGCTATAGGAAGTTTTATTTCAAAAGTAGCAGTGGTAAAAATTCATGTCATGGTATTGTTTTAAGTTTGCTGAATTTCTAACCCATTTGTTTCCCCAAGTACCATGTATCTTCCTGCTGCTGCCCACACGTTCCTTCCTAAGATCATGCCAGGCTCCTAGACTGCTTTAGGGAATGTGCATAGGTGGCTGCCGACAGAGAGGGATAGGAGAGACCTGGCAGGGTGGACGGGGCGGGAGGAGGCTGGGCTTGGGCCTGCTTAAGCCTCAGGATACCTGAGTCCTGACATTAGGCCACTGTCCACGTACCCATCTGTCCATCCAAATCTGTGGGAGAATGTTCCCTTCCAGGTGGTGCTTGAGTGCGTGATGGGCAAAGGGGAGCAGGCTGAGAGGCTGCTTCCCAGGCCTCCTTCATGAAGAGGCGAGGCCAGTAGTCCCTCAGTCAGTTGGCCTCTGCCCACATGAGGGGGCTGCCTCTGAGGGGCCGTGAAGGTGCTTATCATATGCTCCTTGTCTGCAGATCACGCTACCAGGGCCATCAGGGCCCCTCATACATACCATGCTGACCACCTACTTCCTTGAACCACTGGTGCTGCCTACTGACCCCCTGAGCTCAAGGCCAGTTGGGCTACATAGGGAGACCCTGTCTGGAGGGAGAGGGAAAGACAGAGACAGATTGTGCTGTGCATAACTGTTGCTAAGTATCTGAATGAGGCTGAAGCCCAGAAGACACGGAAGACCAGGTGGGAGCAGTGTGCTTTTCCTAGTTACTGCTGGCACAGACAAATTTGAACTGGGGTCTGATCAAACTAGACTAAGCTTTGGTGACATTTTGGCCCAGTTGCATGGGCCATATTAGGGACAAAGGTGGCTTCATCTGGGTGTTGGCCGTGGCATTGGGAAAGTTTGTGTGCCATGTGCCAGCTTGGCCAGCAGTCTCTGTGTGTGCCTATCTTGGTCCCATTGACTGACCCAGACAGTGGTGCTCTGTGTGTACTGTGGGCAGTGGGGCCAGTGCTGGTCAGTCATGTTAGGGTGGTACTGTGCCTGTTATATTTGCGCTACTCTTTTTTTGTATGCCAGTACTGGAGCTTGAACTCAGGGCCTGGGCAGTATCCCTGGGCTTTTTGCTCAAGGATAGCACTCAAGCCACAACTCTTTGGTATTTAACTAGAGATCAGAATCTCACAGACTTTCCTGTCTAGGCTGGCTTTGAACTGCTACCACCAGATCTTAGCCTCCTGAGTAGCTAGGATTATAGAAGTGAGCCACTGGTGCCCAGCTTATTTGCGCATTCTTTTTTGTTTTGTTTTAAAATTTTATTTTTTGTTATTTCTTATTCTTAAATGTGTTTTTGTCTTCCTGCTTTGTAGATTACGTTTTTTGGTTAGGAAATGGCAAGAAGTTGATCGGAAAGGAGCTCTAGCACAAGGCAAAGCTATGCGTCCAGGTGAGCTTTGATCATCATTAAGCTGACCTATTAGCCTTTCTTCCTGTTTGCCATAGTGTTGCCATGAAGACTTTAGTGGAACATGTTAACACACAGTAAGAAAATTAGGAATTTCAGTCACTGCAGTCACAGCATGAGAACAAGGAGCACCAAAAGTGCATTGCAGTCAGTCAGTTGCAGCAGGCACAGGGGTTGAGCACAGTCAGTGAGTAAGTGACTGCGAGCACAGGAGTTCTGCACAGTCAGTGAGTGAGTGATAGTGAGCACAGGGGTTCTGCACAGTCAGTGAGTGAGTGACAGTGAGCACAGGGGTTCTGCACAGTCAGTGAGTGATAGTGAGCACGGGGTTCTGCACAGTCAGTGAGTGACAGTGAGCACAGGGGTTCTGCACAGTCAGTGACAGTGAGCACAGAGGTTCTGCACAGTCAGTGAGTGAGTGATAGTGAGCACAGGGGTTCTGCACAGTCAGTGAGTGACAGTGAGCACAGGGGTTCTGCACAGTCAGTGACAGTGAGCACAGGGGTTCTGCACAGTCAGTGAGTGAGTGACAGTGAGCACAGGGGTTCTGCACAGTCAGTGAGTGAGTGACAGTGAGCACAGGGGTTCTGCACAGTCAGTGAGTGAGTGACAGTGAGCACAGGGGTTCTGCACAGTCAGTGAGTGAGTGATAGTGAGCACAGGGGTTCTGCACAGTCAGTGACAGTGAGCACAGGGGTTCTGCACAGTCAGTGAGTGACAGTGAGCACAGGGGTTCTGCACAGTCAGTGAGTGACAGTGAGCACAGGGGTTCTGCACAGTCAGTGACAGTGAGCACAGGGGTTCTGTACAGTCAGTGAGTGACAGTGAACACAGGGGTTCTGTACAGTCAGTGAGTGACAGCACAGGGGTTCTGCACAGTCAGTGAGTGACAGTGAACACAGGGGTTCTGTACAGTCAGTGACAGTGAGCACAGGGGTTCTGCACAGTCAGTGAGTGACAGTGAGCACAGGGGTTCTGCACAGTCAGTGAGTGACAGCACAGGGGTTCTGCACAGTCAGTGACAGTGAGCACAGGGGTTCTGTACAGTCAGTGAGTGAGTGACAGTGAGCACAGGGGTTCTGCACAGTCAGTGAGTGACAGTGAGCACAGGGGTTCTGCACAGTCAGTGAGTGACAGCACAGGGGTTCTGCACAGTCAGTGACAGTGAGCACAGGGGTTCTGTACAGTCAGTGAGTGACAGTGAACACAGGGGTTCTGCACAGTCAGTGACAGTGAGCACAGGGGTTCTGCACAGTCAGTGACAGTGAGCACAGGGGTTCTGCACAGTCAGTGAGTGACAGCACAGGGGTTCTGCACAGTCAGTGAGTGACAGTGAGCACAGGGGTTCTGCACAGTCAGTGACAGTAAGCACAGGGGTTCTGCACAGTCAGTCAGTGACAGTGAGCACAGGGGTTCTGCACAGTCAGTGAGTGACAGTGAGCACAGGGGTTCTGCACAGTCAGTGAGTGACAGTGAGCACAGGGGTTCTGCACAGTGAGTGAGTGAGTGACAGTGAGCACAGGGGTTCTGCACAGTCAGTGAGTGACAGTGAGCACAGGGGTTCTGCACAGTCAGTGAGTGACAGCACAGGGGTTCTGCACAGTCAGTGACAGTGAGCACAGGGGTTCTGTACAGTCAGTGAGTGACAGTGAACACAGGGGTTCTGCACAGTCAGTGACAGTGAGCACAGGGGTTCTGCACAGTCAGTGACAGTGAGCACAGGGGTTCTGCACAGTCAGTGAGTGACAGCACAGGGGTTCTGCACAGTCAGTGAGTGACAGTGAGCACAGGGGTTCTGCACAGTCAGTGACAGTAAGCACAGGGGTTCTGCACAGTCAGTGAGTGACAGTGAGCACAGGGGTTCTGCACAGTCAGTGAGTGACAGTGAGCACAGGGGTTCTGCACAGTGAGTGAGTGAGTGACAGTGAGCACAGGGGTTCTGCACAGTCAGTGACAGTGAGTACAGGGGTTCTGCACGGTCAGTCAGTGAGAGACAGTGAGCACAGGGGTTCTGTACAGTCAGTGAGTCAGTGACAGTGAGCCACAGGGGTTCTGCACAGTCAGTGAGTGAGTCAGTGACAGTGATGTCCTTGTTCTCCAGAGTAGCTGAATTTATGCCGGTTCTGTTACACCTTTGTTTTGGCACCTCATGCTTTGCCTTGCAAGGCTCAGTCAGACCTTTCCTCTAGGCCTATGTGCTGCTGCCTGCCCCAGTGCAGTGCACAACTAACTGGCCCAGTGGACAGCTGGGTCCAAGGACAAGCAGAACAGTTTGCAAAGTCGTTTTCTAGACTCTGGTGTCAGACGTGAGAGTCCTTTCTACTCAGCCCAGCTTTGTGTCAAGCACGTCCCCACCCTCTGGCCTTCTCAGGTCCGCAGTGATCACAGTGACTAGACCATGTAGGTATCGCTGTCGTCGAGGTCGTGAGGAGGACACTCCCTCCATGCTACCCTCATGGTATCCAGGTTCCTGCCTCTCGTAGAGGTAGGACAGCTTCCCTGTGTCACTCTTAAAGTGCTCCTGAGGGTACCACCAGCCATGGGCCACTCATAAGATGCTGGGTCAGATAGGACACAGGCGATCAGAACTGAAAACATGTCATAATTTAGCCGGGTGCCGGTGGCTCACGCCTGTAATCCTAGCTGTTTAGGAGGCTGAGATCTGAGGATGGCGGTTCAAAGCCAGCCCGGGCAGCAAAGTCTGTGACACTCTCATCTCCAATAAATCAGAAATAAATCGGAAATGGCGCTGTGGCTCAAGTGGTAGAGCACTTGCCTTGCACTGAAGAGTGCAGGGACAGCGCCCAAGCCCAGAGTTCAAAACCCTATGACCAACACCCCCCCCCCCAAAAAAAAAAAAAAAAGTCATAACTTAGGTACTTTAAATTTTCCTTTGAAATTACTAGAGACTTCCTGGGCCTGGGTGCTGTCTCTCAGCTCTTCAGCTCAAGGCTAGCGCTTTACCACTTGAGCCACAATGCCACTTCCGGCTTTTTCTTTTTGCTTATGTGGTGCTGAGGAATGAACCCAGGGCCTCAGGCATGCAAGGCAAGCACTACTGAGCCAACTACCACTGAGCCAATTTCCCAGCCTAAGAGACTCTTAAGTCTCATGTTTTTATAGATGGGCCTTCCTCCTACAACATACCATTTCTTTCCCTAATAATTGCTTGTTTTGGGAAAGGATTCCGAGCATCACGGCGGCAGCAGTCTTCATCTGAAGCCAGAGAGTCCTTGCCCACTCGGGATGTGTCTTCAGGCCCTGCCAAGGACTCTGCGCATGGCGCTGGGCTGGCAGCCACCCCCTCCCTGAAAAGGTCAGTTGAGATGCTGTGGCTTTTCCTGATGGTGCCCAGACACTTCCGAATATTCTGGCTTTGACCCAGCCCAGAGCATTGCGGAGAACATAGCCTTGAGTCTGTGAGGGCCTGAGGGTCCCTCGGTTTGAAGCGGGTCAGTGTCAGCTCTGTGGTGGCAGAGGTCTCTTCGGTGTGCATGCTGTCTGGAAGGTAAGGCCTGTTCCTGACCCTGAAGAGGTCTGGAAACTCATTGGGATGAGAGCAAAAAGGGACACAGAAAATGCTCCCTGGGATCATCATCAGGGGCTTGAAGGTGAGGATGGAAGGGTGGAAGGGGTTTTTTGCCTATGCAGGAGCAGGTGGGTGGGTGAATTGGGGCAGGTACTGGGTTTGGGGTTATGTACAATCTAATTTGGGTGACAGGGCATACACAAAGATTTAGTAAATGAAATATGCACAGTTGTTTCTGCGTAAAGCACTATGCAGGGCTAGGATGTAGTAGCTGGTAGAATACCCTGCCTCGCAAGGGTAAGGCCCTGACTCAGTCCTGATTACCACTAAGCAAACAGGAATGTACTCCTTAAAGTGAAGAGGGATGTGACAGAGATGGCCCTGGGGTGCCCCGTCAGGCCCCAGCTCTGCCTCTCCACAGCTCCACCTGAGGAGCCTCAGCTGTTTTGTTTTGTTGTTGTTCTCTCCTCTCATCTTTTTTCCTTCTCTCTGATGTGGTGATTTGTTTGAAGATCTACTTCATCCCCAAATTCAAGGTTAGGAAGATCCTTGACTGCTTCTCAAGATCCAGAACATTCCTTGACAGAGTATATTCACCATCTAGAAATGATCCAGCAACGACTGGCAGGGGTGCTACCAGGTAAAAAATCCTTCTTGAACATTAAAAAATATATTACTGGAAGTGGCGCTGTGGCTCAAGTGGTAGAGCACTCGCCTTGAGCTGAAGAGCTCAGGGACAGCACCTGGGCCCAGAGTTCAAGCCCCAAGCCCCACCCTCCCCCCAAAAATAAAATATATAAATATGTAGCTATTCCCTAAATATGTGAAATAATGAAGAGAAGAATGTTAGTATCACATTAACATATTAGCTACTGTCACTTTCCATCTTTTTTTTTTTTTTTTTTTGGTTGGTCCTGGGACTTGAACTCTGGGCCTGGGCGCTGTCCCTCAGCTCTTCAGCTCTAGGCAAGTGCTCTACCACTTGAGTCCTGTGGTTCCGGTTTTCTGAGTGGTTTATTGGAGATAAGAGTCTCACAGATTTTCCTGTCTGGGCTGGCTTTGAATCATGATCCTCAGATCTCAGTCTCCTGAGTAGCTAGGATTACAGGCCTGAGCTATCAGTGCCCGGCCAGTTTCATTCTTGACAGTACAAAGAGTGTGAATGAAGGCTCTGGGCCTTTTTATATTTTTCCTTACCCTATTAAAGAAGATTTATGTTTTGGCCAGCATATAATTTGTCTATTGAGGGTGCATGTGTCTCTCTGAATCTGTGTCTGTATTTGAGTTTGAACTCAAGGCCTTGCATACACTTGGGTTTTTGTTGTTGTTTTGTGCTGGTCCTGAGACTTGAACTCAGGGCCTGGGCACTGTCTCTGAGGATCCCAGACTTTGGAGAAAGTAGGATTATAGGCATGAGCCACTCCTGCCCAGACTGTCCAGTGCTTCATAACCATCATAAGTTAAACTACTTTAGAACGTAAATTTCTTAAAAAATTCAGATGAATTTAGTGATAGTGTTTGGAAATTGTTAGATTATTCTTAAAAGACATGTAAACTGTTTGGCTCCAGTGGCTCATGCCTGTAATCCTAGCTACTCAAGAGGCTGAGATCTGAGGATTGCAGTTCAAAGCTAGCCCAGGCAGGAAAGTCCATGAGACTCTTATCTCCAATAAACCACCAGAAAACCGGAAGTTGCACTGTGGTTCAAGTGGTAGAGCACTCGCCTTGAACTGAAGAGATCAAGGACAGCGCCCAGGACCAGAGTGCAAGCCCCATGACCCGACAAAAAGAAAAAAGAAAAAAAACGTAAACTCATTTAATCTCATTTTTATGTATATTCAGATTCTGCTTCAAAGAAATCCTGTCACCAGAAGATTAAACAATGAATAAAGTCCTGTGGCTTTAACCTGTGACAGTTCTAGTTGAGGAAAAGATGTTTTTCCCTAAGGAAAGCTCATAGTGTGGCCTGGAACACTGTCCATGCCGTGATGCCGGCCCCCGATGCAACTAAGTGTGCCAGCCTCATCGCATGCTGCAGAGCCTCCTAGAGCGCTTTTTGTGACCTCAGAACACCCTTGCTCCTCCCGCCCCTGAGCCATGGCTGTGTGCTATTCTCCATACCTGTTCCAAGCAGGGAGGTGGGGAGTGGTTTCCCGTTGTTTATTTCTTAGAGTGTACAGATGGAAATATCATTTAGAAGTGGAACCTTTTACCCTACATACACACACACACACACACACACACACGAAAGAAGGAATAAAGAGTAAGACTGTATATGTGGATGGCTTTGTTTTTTTAGTTCATCCAGTTTATTCTTGTCATTGGCAAATAAGTAAATAATAAAAAAAAACAACAGAATTTATGTCAAACTTTTGTTTCACAAATGTCCATAACATTTCCCCTCAAGTATCAACACATTTTGTGTCCCCAATTTCTGCAGCAGAAGATAATGATGAAAGTCTTAGACAATTCAGCATCGTTGTCAAGAAATATGCTACTGATCTAGGCCCAAAGAAGGGCTACTGAATGGTGATGAATGAAGGGGCAGGTGGGCGGGCAAGCCATCATGTTCTTGGAATCGCCTTCTAGTTGAGGATGTGTTTTGAGGATAATTTTCCCTTCTTTTGGTAATGATTATACTTACACGTTCCAATTTGTTAGATAGTATACTTGCTTTTGCCTCCGCATGGAGAAATTGAAGAAACTTAAAAGCTTTGCCTAATAACAGACATTGCATGGCTGGCACTGGTGACACATGAAGTCCAGACAGAAAAATCTGTATGAGTCCATCTGCAGTCAACCAGGAAAATGCTGGACTGAAAGCATAATTCGAGTGGCAGAGCACCAGTTGTGAGCAAGCAAGCCAAGTGAGTGTGAGGCCTTGAGTCCAAGCCCTAGTACTGACCAAGAAAATGGCATTGCCTACTTTAACAAAAGCATCTATATACAAGAGTATATGGTCTGCCTGAGCAGATCAAGGGTCCACCCATCAGTAAATAGCCCAGGTGGACAGTCCAAATCTTAGTGCTGCTTTTTCTGCTGCAGTCTCCCTCTTAATCCCTGCTTGTGGTCGTATGGGACACTTCTTATGGCCCGTTGGCAGCAAGAGCAGATTGTTTTCTGTAGGTGGCTATTCCTGAGCATGGGAGCTGCCTCATGGCTGTCAGTCCAGGTGGAGTTCAGAGGACCTCACCTTAGCAAACCTTTGATGGCCTACCTCATCTTCCCCAACACTTTTTTTCCCCTGAACTAAGCATGAGAATCTTCCCCTTGACACTCTGACCACTAGAAAGGGGTAAAACCATGTCAAATGGCCTACAGTTTCAGAGATGTGGCACTAGTAAAATCGGAGGTAAGACCACCACTGGGTCAGGCGAACTGATCTCCCAGGCTTCCCCTTAAAAACAGTGTTTTCTGTCACAGAGCTTTGAGGTCAGAACTCACTGCGCTGTTCTCTGGTGAATAGTAAACCTAGTTTCTTTTTCCTTAAAACCCAGCTCTCCGGGGCTGGGAAGGTGGCTCAGTAGTAGAGTGCTTTGCATGCATGAGGCCCTAAGTTTGATTCCTCAGCACCATATAAGCAAAAAGAAAAAGGCTGGAAGTGGCGCTATGGCTCAAGTGGTAGAGCGCTAGCCTTGAGCTGAAGAGCTGAGGGACAGTGCCCAGGCCCAGAGTTCAGGCCCCACGACCGGACCCAAAAAAAAAATTTAAAAAAAAAAACAACAACCCAGCTCTCCAACTAGGAGGCAGTGGTCATTGCTTGTAATCCTAGCTACTCACGAGGTCGAGACCAGGAGGATTGAAGCCACCTTTGACAGAAAATTCTGGGAGTCTCCATCCCCAATGAACCTGCAAAATGCTGACCTTGGAGGCATGGATCGAGTTGTAGAGCACTAGCTGTGATCAAGCAAGCTAATGGAGAGTATTAGGTCCCGAGTTCAAATCCCAGTACTACAACCTGCTGTCATTTGTGAACTGGCTTTGTGAGGCCAGGGTATCCAACTGGGTAACAACCTGACTTCCAGGCATGTTCCTCCCGTGTGTAATGTAATGGATTTACCTTCTCTGTTATCACACAATGGCTTCAGTTTTTGCCTGCAAGTCCTGTTTTTGTCCCTAGATGCAAGGACTCCAGAGTTCTAGGACATCATTCCTAATTTGCAAGTCATTAAGCACTTGATGTCTTCCTTGGTAAAAATCCCCTTGGAATGCAGCCTGTAATCCTGAAAAGTTTGAGGAAGACAGGAAGCACAAAGTTTCTTAGTCACTATGGTTTCTAGGGCCACTCCTTTGGTTTCCAGATCTATCTATTTTTCTGTTAGAATCACAGTGCTATTTAAAGCCTCACATTTAATGCACCCTAAAGGCACTGAACCTTCACAGATAACTCCCAGCTCCAGAGTTTGGCTGTGCCTTTGCCAGTGCTGTGGGTCACTGCGTTTCAGCACAGTGATGTGCGCCCTGAACTTCCTTGGCTGGCCCACTTGGTGGCAGCTGCACATGAACAAAGGTCCTAGTCTTCTCTACTCACCTGGGTGATCAATCCAATGTCAAGGAAGCTGGGAACTGTTGGCTCATGCCCATAATCCTAGCTACTTAGTGTTAAATTCTGAGCATTGCAGTTCCAAGTCAGCCCAGGCAGGAATGTCTGTGAGACTTATTTCCAATTAAGCAGCAAAAAGAAGTGGACTGTGGCTCAAGTGGTACAGTGCTAGCCTTGAGCACAAAAGCTCAGGTACAGCACCCAGGCCCTGAGTTAAAGCCCCAGTACTGGGTTCAACATGTCCATGTAATGTTGAATCATTTGCTACTTTAGGTAACCAGGTAACCTTAGGCTAACCAGGTAACCTTAGGCTGGGTTTGTGTGGATGGTCTTGTGTGTCTGTCTTTGGCCAAGTGCCACTTTCATCTAGTGGGAATATGGTAAGTTGGGAATTACTGAGTTAGGCGTTATGGGTTAAAGGCTGTAAACCTGCAAACAGAATGAAGTCTGCTGCTGTGCAGATGATGAGCCAGGGAACAGTATTCTATTACACTCGACCTGCTGTTGCTGCTGAACAAGATGCTTTATAAACAAATGCTGAGGGAAAATTTGTGTACTTAATATTTAGCTGATATCAACACCTGTAAAATAAAGTGGAAGGAAGGTTTCCCAGACAAAACTTCAGCTAGCCTGCATGGATTTCTAGAGGAAGTGAGACACACATATCTTAACTTCCTCTAAAGCCCCAGAGCTGAGGTATTGTTCAATGCTGCAAAACATTGTTAAGTTCTGGGGGCTAGGAAGGTGGCTTAGTGGTGGAGTGCTTGCCTTGCATGCATGAGGCCCTGGGTTCGATTCCCCAGCACCACATAAGCAAAAAGAAGCCAGAAGTGGCGCTGTGGTTCAAGTGGTAGAGCGCTAGCCTTGAGCTGAAGAGCTGAGGGACAGCGCCCAGGCCCAGAGTTCAGGCCCCACAACAAGGCCCTCCCCCCAAAACAAACAAATGTTTGCTAAGTTCTGTTGAAGATAATTAGTTTTGTGTTGAGCTTTCAGTCTTTACTGTAAACACTCCCTTTTTTTTTTCTCTTACCAATGAAACCACTGGGAGCAAGGTGTTCAGGCCTTTAAAATGGCAGCAGAGAGATCCTTATACCACTGGGAACTGTCAGCCAAACAGCCCATTTTCTGACCATCAGTTGTATGACCTTAGTGCCAGACAGACGACCCTGGTCACCGTGGGGACACTTCACCTGCAGTGAGTCTTGAAGCCTCTATTCTTGGTTCAGGATGCCTTGCCCCAGTCAGGACCAACCACTCCACATAACCAACAGCAGTCTTAGAAGGACACACAGTCTCAGCAAACGTTAGATGGCCCTTGAGCTAAGGGAAGGATGGAGGAGAAGCAATAACTCAGAAAGCCAGCGACTGATGCAATGTGGAATTAGAGGTATCAGGGCCTATACTTGGTGCAAATACAATCATTTGCATGACATACCTATGGCACACCTAGTTATATAGTAAGACCCCTATTTGCAGATTTACTGAATACTTTTGATTAACAACAAAAAAAATAAAAGAATACTAAGAGAAATTTAGAAAAATTCCCATGCGAGCATTATTTAGTTCAGCTGATAAAGAGAAGCTCTCAGTCTTGCATTACTGTTACGTTGTGTTTAAATAGTTGTGTGTACTGTTTTTGGACCCTTAATTTTGTTAAAAACTTGTCTTCTTAAAGGCAAATTGTGCCCAAAGACAATTTGAGTGATGAAGATGACAATTTAAAGTTTGTTGAAAGGCAGCATATCTTTAGAAGTTGCATGCTGTTGTAGGGTAGATGAACCAAGCTTCTGCAATACAGCACTTAACACTGATCCTTGTAAGAGGCAACAAATGATGCTTTTGCTGGGCCCATGAAGTAGCTAAAAGAATAAAAGCTTGGCACCCCAACCCCTGCTTCACATCTGTGTCCTTGGATCTAAGCCACTCTCTCCAGTCACCTCCAAGGACAGGACTGACTTAAGCATCTTGTAACAAAAGGGGAGCTGCCTGGAAAACAAGCAATGCCTCATCTTGGGGCAAAAGGTCCCCAGTCCAAAGCCACAGACCTCCTGCAAGAAAAGAGTGATTGCTCCTGCTGCTGCATGGAGAAGGGATAAGAGTGACTGCTCCTGCTGCTCACATGGAGAGGGGACAAGAGTGACCACTCCTCCTGCTGCTCACATGGAGAGGGGACAAGAGTGACCACTGCTCCTACTGCTGCTCACATGGAGAGGGGACAAGAGTGACCACTGCTCCTGCTGCTGCTCACATGGAGAGGGGACAAGAGTGACCACTGCTCCTACTGCTGCTCACATGGAGAGGGGACAAGAGTGACCACTGCTCCTACTGCTGCTCACATGGAGAGGGGACAAGAGTGACCACTGCTCCTGCTGCTCACATGGAGAGGGGACAAGAGTGACCACTGCTCCTGCTGCTCACATGGAGAGGGGACAAGAGTGACCACTGCTCCTGCTGCTCATATGGAGAGGGGACAAGAGTGACCACTGCTCCTGCTGCTCACATGGAGAGGGGACAAGAGTGACCACTGCTCCTGCTGCTCACATGGAGAGGGGACAAGAGTGACCACTGCTCCTGCTGCTCACATGGAGAGGGGACGAGCGCCAAGGTTTCCCCGCAGCGTCATGGGTGGCCGCACCGCCCGCCTCGCGCTCGCCTGCTCAGGCCCCATCGAGGCCCTATATCGGGCCCGGGGAGTGTTATCCGAGTGGAGGAGGCGGAGGGGTCCGGAGACAGACGCGGGGCCTGGGGGAGGCGGACGCGGGGGCCGGGGGCACGGGGCTGGCGGGACGCGGGGGCCGGGGGCACGGGGCTGGCGGGACGCGGGGGCCGGGGGCACGGGGGAGGCGGGACGCGGGGGCCGGGGGCACGGGGCTGGCGGGACGCGGGGCCGGGGGCACGGGGCTGGCGGGACGCGGGGGCCGGGGGCACGGGGGAGGCGGGACGCGGGGCCGGGGACACGGGGCTGGCGGGACGCGGGGCCGGGGGCACGGGGGAGGCGGACGCGGGGCCGGGGACACGGGGGAGGCGGACGCGGGGCCGGGGGCACGGGGGAGGCGGACGCGGGGCCGGGGACACGGGGGAGGCGGACGCGGGGCCGGGGGCACGGGGGAGGCGGACGCGGGGCCGGGGGCACGGGGGAGGCGGACGCGGGGGCCGGGGGCACGGGGCTGGCGGGACGCGGGGGCCGGGGGCACGGGGGAGGCGGACGCGGGGCCGGGGACACGGGGGAGGCGGACGCGGGGCCGGGGGCACGGGGGAGGCGGACGCGGGGCCGGGGGCACGGGGGAGGCGGACGCGGGGGCCGGGGGCACGGGGCTGGCGGGACGCGGGGGCCGGGGGCACGGGGGAGGCGGACGCGGGGGCCGGGGGCACGGGGGAGGCGGACGCGGGGGCCGGGGGCACGGGGGAGGCGGGACGCGGGGCCGGGGACACGGGGGAGGCGGACGCGGGGCCGGGGCCACGGGGGAGGCGGACGCGGGGCCGGGGCCGGGGGAGGCGGACGCGGGGCCGGGGCCGGGGGCACGGGGGAGGCGGACGCGGGGCCGGGGCCGGGGACACGGGGGAGGCGGACGCGGGGCCGGGGCCGGGGCCCCGCGGGCCGAGCCGGGAGGGCGGAAGGCTGCGTGCACAGGCCGAAGGCCTCGCCGGAGTCTGCGGAGCCGTCGCCGTCGGGGTCAGCGCCTCCGGCCGCGGCGTCCGGGCGCCGACCTCGACCGGGGTTCGAGTCCCGGCACCAGCCAGGGCCGCTTCCCGCTTCCGAGCCGGGAGAACCGCGAGGGTCGGTTCTCGGGGCCCGGGCGCCGCCTCCGTCCCGGCTGTGAGCCCGTCGTTCCCGGGAGCCCCGGACAGCGGCCGTCCTGGGAAACGCTGGCCGTCGGGAACGCGGCGAGTCCCAGACCACCGGGCCGGCGCCTGCGCGGCCGCGCGCCCAACGCGCACGCGCGCCGCTCCCCCTGCGCCGCCTCCGCTCGTGCCCGCGAGAGCCAGGGTGGGCGGGGACGCGCGGGGGGGGGGGCGCTGAGGAGCCGGGGAGGGCGGGGACGCGGGGGGGGGGCGGCGCGCTGAGGAGCCGGGGAGGGCGGGGACGCGCGGGGGGGCGGCGCGCTGAGGAGCCGGGGTGGGCGGGGACGCGCGGGGGGCGGCGCGCTGAGGAGCCGGGGAGGGCGGGGACGCGGGGGGCGGCGCGCTGAGGAGCCGGGGAGGGCGGGGACGCGCGGGGGGCGGCGCGCTGAGGAGCCGGGGAGGGCGGGGACGCGCGGGGGGCGGTGCGCTGAGGAGCCGGGGAGGGCGGGGACGCGGGGGGGCGGCGCGCTGAGGAGCCGGGGAGGGCGGGGACGCGCGCGGGGGAGGGCGGGGACGCGCGGGGGGCGGCGCGCTGAGGAGCCGGGGAGGGCGGGGACGCGCGGGGGGGAGGGGCGCTGAGGAGCCGGGGAGGGCGGGGACGCGCGCGGGGGAGGGCGGGGACGCGCGGGGGGCGGCGCGCTGAGGAGCCGGGGAGGGCGGGGACGCGCGGGGGGGAGGGGCGCTGAGGAGCCGGGGTGGGCGGGGACGCGCGGGGGGGGAGGGGCGCTGAGGAGCCGGGGAGGGCGGGGACGCGCGGGGGGGGGCGCGCGGGGGGGAGGGCGGGGACGCGCGGGGGGGGGGGGCGGCGCGCTGAGGAGCCGGGGAGGGCGGGGACGCGCGGGGGGGGGGGCGCTGAGGAGCCGGGGAGGGCGGGGACGCGCGGGGGGCGGCGCGCTGAGGAGCCGGGGAGGGCGGGGACGCGCGGGGGGCGGCGCGCTGAGGAGCCGGGGAGGGCGGGGACGCGCGGGGGGCGGCGCGCTGAGGAGCCGCCCGGGCCCGCGCTCGCGCCCGCGCCGGCTCTGGGCGCTGCTGCGAGGCGGCCGGCGGCGGGGAGCCCCGGAGTCCTGGGAGTCGCCGGCCATGGCTGACCGCGGGTGCCCGCTGGAGGCGGCGCCGCTGCCCGCCGAGGTGCGAGAGGGCCTGGCGGAGCTGGAGCTGGAGCTGTCGGAAGGTGAGCCGGGGCCGGGGGCCCCGCCAGCGCGGCCCCGCGGGCGGCGTGCCGGCGGGCGGGCCCCGGCTGCGGCGGGCACCGGGGCGGGGGCTCCGCGGCGGCCGGCGCCTCCTGGGGCCCGCGGCCTCCGTCCGCCCGCGCAGCGGGCTGCAGGCCCGGCCCGGCCGCCGCCGCCCTTCCCGGCCTGGGAGGCGCCGCCGCCCAGCTGGAGGGAAAGGAACTCGGCCGCGGCGGTCTGTGGAGAACGCCGGGCCCGGCGGCCGGCTCGGCGGCGCGGCCGCACCCGGGACGGGCGCCGGCGTCTCCCGGGGCGCGGCGCCTTCCTGTCCGCGTTGGTGGGCTCGGTTCCCCCGGGACGCCGGCCGGGCTGGGCGGCGAGCGCGGGGAGCGGCCGGGCCGCGCCGGACGGGAGGCCGGAGGCCGCCCGAGGCCTGCGCTCAGAGCAGCCACTTGCAGCCCATCTGAATTCGTGCACAGCCTTGAACCTTCTGTGCCGCGGGAAACTTCTCGACGGTTCGAGGCGGCCAGGTGCTTCTTCGGGAGTGTGTGCTGGGGCTGCCGGCGGGGCGCCGCCTCGCAGGGAGGCCGCCGTGTCCGGCCAGCGCCCGCGTACGCAGTGTTTCTTCAGCTCCGGTGTTGGCAGCTGACTAAAGCGAGTCCCCAAAATTCCCGCTTAATTTGTGCAACGAGTACGTCAGAGAACGAAGTTTCTGTTCTGTAAGCGTGTCTTGGCTGTTGAGTAGGGGTGCCCTGTCATTTAGAGACGGGCAGGGGGCTTCCGTGAGTAAGGGTAACAGGCTGCCGAGTCGGACAGCAGCTCGGGACTCAGGAAACCTGGCCTGACACGGTTCTTTTGGTCAAAATAGGGCAGTGATTTCTTGGCAGATGTATGCCGGGACTGCTTCCGGAGTGCCTGCAGTTTCTGTTGATGTTGCTGCTGGCCAGGACCCCCCCCCCCCCCCCCCCCCCCGCTGGAGATGCCTAGTGATAGGGACTGTGTCTGCGGCAGACAACGACAGACGGGCATTGTCCCACAGTGACTGGCATCTAGCAAGTGTCTCAAAATCTCCACTAGATTATGACCTCTCCAAACTTGGGTTCCGTCAGGGATAAAATGTGAACAGGAGCCTTATTGACATTCCAGGGTTCTCGATAGTGTGTGAAAATGCTTTGAAAAAAGAAAAATACTGAATTTGTAAATTAAAGGAATGCATTACTAATGAAACAGTCTTCAAACAACCAAAATGAAATGTTCTGTCATTTTCCCTTTTTTTTTTTTTTTTTTTGTGTCGGTCCTGGGGCTTGAACTCTGGGCCTGGGCGCTGTCCCTCAGCTCTTCAGCTCAAGGCGAGCACTCTACCACTTGAGCTACAGCGCCACTTCCGGTTTTCTGGTGGTTTATTGGAGATAGGAGTCTCACGGTCTTTCCTGCCCAGGCTGGCTTTGAACTGCGATCTTCAGATCTCAGCCTCCTGAGTAGCTAGGATTACAGGCGTGAGCCACCAGCGCCCGGCTATTCTTTGATAGTACTTAGGGTTAGACTCCAGACCTTGTGCTTACTAGATACACATTTTACCACTTGAGCCACACTCTAAGCCCTTTTTTTGCTTTAAGTATTCTGTATTCTTGGGGTAAGGTCTTGGCTTTATTCCTGCCTGGCGTGAACCACTACCCTATCCTAGGTAGCTGTGATAACAGGTATGTACCACCGTGCTCAGCTTTCATTTGAGATGGGGTACTCCTCCCCTCCTCCTCCCCTTGTTGGTCTCAAACAGAATCCTCTCAACTGCCACTTCCCTATGTAGCTGGGTTTATGAAGGCATGGGCCATTGCACCCAGCCTTCTCATTGTTATTTTTGTGTTTTGATCAGGCAGTAGCTGTAGAAATGGAGCTCCTGGAGTTGGGACTCTCCTTCCCACCTTTAGGAGTGAAAGGATAAACTTCTGGTTAAGAATACTGTCTAAGCTGGGAAGAATAATGTTTAAGCTGGGCGCCGGTGACTCACACCTGTAATCCTAGCTACTCAGGAGGCTGAACTCTGAGGATCATTGTTTGAAGCCAGCCTGAGCAGCAAAGTCCATGAGAATCTTACCTCCAATAAACTATCCTCAAAAAGTCAGCAGTGGAACTCTGGCCCCAGTGGTAGAGTGCTAGCCTTGAGCAGGAGGAAGCTGCGGGGATACCTAGGCTCTAAGTCCAAACCTTAGAACTGGCACAAAAAATGAAAAAGAATAATGCCTGTGTTGGGGATGTGACTCAAATGGTAGAATGCAAGGTACTGAGATCAAACTCCAGTACTATAAAAAAGAACACATTTGTCTGAATGAGAGTTTGAAAATTGGAGTTGCTACTGCTAGGTAGGTTAGGGGAAACAGGAGGACTGTGACACAGTCAAGGTCTGTGTGGACACAGGTAGTGCTTGGCATCTTGACAGTCTGGAAAGCCTCCCCTTGCTCACCCACCTTCCCCTCCCTACCTGGCCCTCCCCTCTCCCAACATCCTCCCAGATAGAACCTCTCCTCTGCTGTACTATACCTCCATATGTCTTTTTCATTACTTAGTTTCTTTTTCAATATCTTTGATTCTCATTGTACTTAGGGCTGGTCCTTGTGGAAGCTTCTGGTCTAAGAATGTGCTGATTTCCTTCCATAGGACAGGTTTGCTTAAGTTTGGTAATGGATTTCCAAGAGGATAATAAGGAATAGCTATTTTCTTGCTCCTTAACTTTATGCCTGATTCACCCTTTTTAATTGAGGGTTCCTTCAAATTAAGATGAAGAAGAAAGGGCAGCTAAATAGAACTTTATTTTTCTTAGATACCCTCAACCATGAGCATATACAGAATTCATACATAGGGCTTCTGAAAGCAGGTTAGGGCCCTGTAAGGTGCTATATGCCTGTAATCCCAGCTTCACAGGACGTGAAGTTGAGAAGATTGCTGTTTGAAGCCAGCCTGGGGCAAAAATGTTAGTGATACTTTACTTCGGAATACAGGGTAGGTGAAGTCATTGACTTTTATTATCCTAGGTACTCTGGAGGTAGAGGTCGGAAGAGCATTGTTGGAGTCTGGTCTTGGCCAAAATGCATGACTCCATCTGAAAAATAAGCTAAAACAAAAAGGACTGGGGGCATGGACCAAATAGTAGAGTGCTTGTCTAGCATGACCCCGAGATCAAACCTCAATACCACCAGGAAAAAAAGGGAAAGGAAAGGTAAAAAGAAGGGAGGGGGGGAGAGAGAGAAAAAAAGTAGAAAGTTTATGGATGAAAGTAAAATTATTAGGATAGTCTTGATTTAAAAAAATAAATTTCTAAAGTTTTGTATTATACCTGTTACTTGGACAAATTCCTTGGTCCCATCCCACAGCTGGTTTGGCACAATGTCTTGGGCCCACCCCACAGCTGGATCTGGCATACCAGTCCTGTAGTTTTTGAGGTCATCCCTTCTGAACTGGTAACATTGACGTGTGTGATTTGTTCTTTGTTTTATTGGCCTGCAGTGAGTTAGAAAGGAAATTCCCATACAATAGGCTACTTGTATCCTGCTCCTGCTTCTTTATTCTGATTAATAAGTCAATTCTACAGCTTTAATTTGGGTTGATTTTTTTTCCCCCCTGCATTCTGACTTCATTCTGGATGGAGTCAAATGAAAAGAGGTTTAAAGTTTGTATATTTTTATATGTATATGTACTAATCTCTTTTACAAAAAAAAAGCTTTTGCTTTGTCTTTTTTTTTTTTTTTTTTTTTTTAATTCAGTTGTGGGGCTTTAACTCTGGGCCTGCACGCTGTCCCTGAGCTCTTCAACTCAAGTGCTCTACCACTTGAGCCACAGCACCACTTCCGGTCTTCTGGTGGTTTATTGGAGAAGAGTCTCACGGACTTTCCTGCCTGGGCTGGCTTTGAACTGCAATCCTCAGATCTCAGCTTCCTGAGTAGCTAGGATTACAGGTGTGAGCCGCTGGCGCCTGGCTTTGGCTTTCTGTCTTTAATTTCTTTTTTCCGTTTTTTTTTTTTTTTTTTGGTTGTGGGGCTTGAACTCTGGGCCTGAGCGCTGTCCCTCAGCTCTTCAGCTCAAGGCGAGCGCTCTACCACTTGAGCTACAGCACCACTTCCGGTTTTCTAGTGGTTTATTGGAGATAAGAGTTTCACAGACTTTCCTGCCCAGGCTGGCTTTGAACCGTGATCCTCAGATCTCAGCCTCCTGAGTAGCTAGGATTACAGGCGTGAGCCACTGGCGCCCAGCACTGTCTTTAATTTCTTAAAGTCTGACATAGCCTTCATGCCAACAGATGCTTGTTGTGCTTCTTATTTTGTGTTTTGTGCCATATAAATGTTCTGGGCCAGTGTGGTGGTACAGGTCTGTAATCCTGACCTTGAGCATGGGCTAGTGAGTTCCAGTCTGGTTTGAGCTACATAATAAGACCCCGTTTACGGGCTGGGAAGGTGGCTCAGTGGTAGAGCGCTTGCCTTGCAGGCATGAAGCCCTGGGTTCGATTCCTCAGCACCACATAAGCAGAAAATAAAAAAGCCGGAAGTGGTGCTGAGGCTCAAGTGGTAGAGCACTAGCCTTGAGTTGAAGACCTGAGGGACAGCGCCCAGGCCCCACTTCTGGACCAAAAAAAAAAAAAAAAAAATATGACCCCGTTTCCTATGACACTTGTCCTGTCATTCGGAGTTCTTGCCAGTTTTTGTTTTTAGAAATGAAATAAGGTTAAGTTAATGGGAAAACCTATTCTGTCACTAGTCTTCTATTTTTTTCTTTCTTTTTTTTTTGTCGGTCGTGGGGCTTGAACTCTGGGCCTGGGCGCTGTCCCTCAGCTCTTCAGCTCAAGGCGAGCGCTCTACCACTTGAGCTACAGCGCCACTTCCTGTTTTCTGGTGGTTTATTGGAGATAGGAGTCTCACGGTCTCTCCTGCCCGGGCTGGCTTTGAACCGCGATCCTCAGATCTCAGCCTCCTGAGTAGCTAGGATTACAGGCGTGAGCCACCAGCGCCCGGCTAGTCTTCTATTTTTACAGATTATTGGTTTGAGCATCTTAGGTTCACAACAGAATTAAAAGTACAGAGATCATCCAGGTATGTACTCCCTGGCCCACACAGGCCATCTCCTCTGTTAGGTACATACTGTATCATTTTGCTCGCATTGCAGCTTGCCTCTGAGTAGGACTAGCGTTCCTGTGGTTTAATGTGCATATCTTTAAATTATCTAACATTCCCAGTATTGCACTTTTCTATGAAAAAGTATAGGGAATTATATACTACTGGCAAATAAAAAAGACACACCAGTTTAAAGCAGATGTTAATTGTATTGTTACCAGTCGTCACTCAGAGGGTCAACTCCAGAGCTCTCCTTCCCATTTTATAGGGGAATTAAGTGTCTTTGCTCTTGAGATAGTGGCTGGGGACCATTATATTCCAAGGGTTCCTTTCGGATGGTGACTTTGTATTTGCCATAAGAAAATAATAGAGGGGCTGGGAAGGTGGCTCAGTGGTAGAGTGCATGCCTTGAATGCCAGCGGCCCTGGGTTCGATTCCTCAGCACCACATAAGCAAAAAGAAAAAAGCCGGAAGTGGCGCTGTGGCTCAAGTGGTAGAGCACTAGCCTTGAGCTGAAGAGCTGAGGGACAGCGCCCAGGCCCAGAGTTCAGGCCCCATGACCGGACCCAAAAAAAAAAAAAAGAAAAGAAAATAATAGAAATCTTGTGGTTTCATCTCCACTAACCATGATTAAAGCATTCAATTTTGGAAATAGTAGAAAAGGAATTTTTACTCCTTTTCAGATTAAAGAACCTTTTCTATAGTATTTATAGTAAAGGACCTCAGAATGAGTCTCTGAAATTCAAAGGATGTCCTTGTTCACATGTAGCTGCCTTAACTCGGAGGTAATTAAGGACTCAAACGTGAGGCCAGAGGGTGGGACCCTCATACAGAGGCACTGGTGAGAGGAGATGCCAGGGACATGCGTGCACAGAAGAGAGGCACCGAGGACAGAGTGAGATGTGACTGCCACTCGAGCCAAGGGGGTCCTTGCTAGAGTCAGCCCTCCTGGCACCTTGGCCTTGGGCTTCCAGTTGATAAAACGTGAAAAGTGATTTGTTTTTTTTGGTTTCACTCCACTCTGTGTACTTTGCTATGCCTGTCCAGGTGAATGGAGCTATGCAGTGTGTCTTTCTGTTGCCCAACAGGTTCAATAGACCAAGCAGGAGGCTCACCGCCTTATGAAGTGAGAGACAACATTGGCAGTGTCACAAGATGTGTCTAGAAAGGGAGTGAGCAGTGAGCAGGCAGTGGCTGTGGTGCTATATGTGTGTGCTGGGAGTGAGGAGAGTCAGGTCAGTCATGGGTGGCCTGTGAGTGAACGGGACTGACAGGAAGTGACATTGTGAACTTTGTTTGAAAAGCCTGTTTGTGCAAAAGCAAGAAGAATGTGACAGACAAGCAAGGTGTCCAGAGAAGCGTGGGCCAGGAGGAAGGGCTGGCAGCTGCCATCTCTAGAAGGAGTCTGGCACTTTCTGTAGAGCTAGAATGTTCTAGGCTGTCCAGAATTGTAGTTGTTAACTACATGTGGCTATTTAACACTTCACTTATGACTAGTAGGATTTGGGAACTGAATATTCACTTTACTTGTAATTAATTACTCTCTAAATAATCCTGTGTGGCTGTAGTCTGTGAACTGGGCAACACCACAAAGTATGAGCTTTGACTTAAGTAACTCTGCTGCAGAGAAAAGTACCAGTAAAATGTTTTACACATGGGTTTCTATTTTACTCTTGTACATGAGAATGAAATGGGGAAAATAGAAATATGCACATACATTCAAGAATTCATAAAACCTTAAAAACAAATGGCCAATTTCCAATATTAAGAAGAGTTACCGGGATAGGCATCTTTGGTGCTTTGAACAGGTCTCCTTAATGACAGAGCCAATAATTCTTTAAGGTATTAGGCAGTAATTAGTCTATGTACTCTCTTTCTCTTTCTTGATTTACAAACATTATTCTGGCAGTGTGTAGAAGGTAGACCTAAAGGGCCTGAAATTAGAGGCAGAAAAGTTAGTTTGAAAAACTTGTGGCATCCTCAGCAGGGCAAGGTGGTTGAATGGAGAGAATGTCCAGATGTGTAGTCAGAAGACTTGTATGAAAAGATCCTTAAAGGAGAGCCTACGGCGACTGGCGTTTCTGAAAAAAGTAACAGGATGGGGTGTTACCCACAAAGATGTGGAACATAGAACATGAATGTGTAGGAGATCTGATGGGTGTGTAGAAAACCAACAAAGCTCTACCTGTCCATCCAGATTGTACACACACTTAGATATATGTGTCTGGCACTTTCTGGAAAGGGCTAGGCTGGAGGCAGAAATTCGGAAATTTGGAAATCACTGTTACACAAAGTGACAGAAGTGAACACGATTTTTTTCTGAATAGAAGATGCAAAGGCTGATGGGGGGTAAGACAAACCTTCAAAGACCCAGGCTCAAAGGAAACAGAATCAAAACCCTACTGAAGGGTGCACAAGAGCATGGGCATCCGCATTGGGGTGGAGAGGGTCTGTAGTCACGATCAGCTGTCGGGTTAAGATGATGGTCCTCCAAAGCTGAAAGAAGCCCACCACAGTCTAGATTTTGGGAGGTGGGGCAAAGAGCCTAGCAGTGAGAACCATCTGATTAGCAGACAAGAAGCTGAGTGCAGGGCAGCCTTTGAACTGAGTCCTGGGTGGGCATAGAGCTGGATTGTTGGTCTAGGTGAAGAAGGAGTTGCACTGGTTTTCTAGTCTACTGAGTCTCCTAAGGGAAGTGCCACAGTTACATGAGAAAGAGATCTCAGTGGGCAAGCTCCACCCTGCTCCAGCCAGAGCAACTTTTCTGCTCACACCACTCTGAAGAATTCATTTGAAGGAAGGTGTGCCATAATGGTAAGTTTCTCCAGTTGCAAAAGTAGTCTAAGTTCATATCGTTTGTGCCCAGTAAAAATTGTACTCTAGTGTGGCTTTAGCTCATCAAGCAATGCTTAGAAGCTTTTTTCCATTAACTGATATTTCATATTTTTAAAAGTTTATTATCAGTTATACATTTATGTAATTGATAACTAATTTGTTACCAGGAACCATGTTTTTAATGGAAGAATCTCATTACTCTCCAAGAATATTCTTAAAAAAATTTTATTGTCAAGGTGATATACAGAGGGGTTACCGTTACATAAGTAAGGTTGTGATTATATTTCTTGTCTAACTTGTAAGTTACAAGTTCATGGTAATTTGTTAATAGTAGCCATTGCATATCTATAATTTGTTAGGTGTCCACCCACTTTAAATTCTGTGACTTTCTTGTTTTTTTTTTTTTTTTTTGGTCGGTCGTGGGGCTTGAACTCTGGGCCTGGGCACTGTCCCTCAGCTCTTCAGCTCAAGGCGAGCGCTCTACCACTTGAGCTACAGCGCCACTTCCGGTTTTCTGGTGGTTTATTGGAGATAGGAGTCTCACGGTCTCTCCTGCCCGGGCTGGCTTTGAACCGCGATCCTCAGATCTCAGCCTCCTGAGTAGCTAGGATTACAGGCATGAGCCACCAGCGCCCGGCAATTCTGTGACTTTCTTAAGAGGAGACAAGTGCTTTTATTGTTAGCTCCTTTTCGCCTCTTGGATTATTAATTATAGTGAGTTAGCAATGCTCTTTGTATACTATTGAAGAGATCCTTACTATTGAAGAGATCCTTCCTTGTCTCATGGCCGTAAAGATAATCTCCTATATGAGTTTTTTAGAAGCTATGTATGATCTTTTATCTTTTACACTGAGATGTATAACTCATCTAGAGATGAATTTTGTGTGTGATGTGAGAAGAATCTTCATTTCTGTTCTGTGTGAGTTTTTGTTGATCCATACCATTTGTGGAAAAGGCTAGGAACTCATTTCTGCTGTTTCAGCACCCTTCCATTCTGTACTATATCACATGCAAGTCTGTCTTTTTCATATTATGTTGTTCAAGTTTGCTTTAGCTAACCTTGGTCCTTTTGGGCTTCCATATGCAACTTAGAATTGCCTTGTCAGTTTTCTTGGAAAAAAACAAGAATTTTGATTCAGATTATTGAGACTGACTCTAAAGATCTATTTATTTATTTATTTATTTATTTTTTGTCAGTCGTGGGGCTTGAACTCCGGGGCTGGGCGCTGTCCCTCAGCTCTTCAGCTGAAGGCGAGTGCTCTACCATTTGAGCTACAGCGCCACTTCCGGTTTTCTGGTGGTTTATTGGAGATAGGAGTCTCAGGGTCTTTCCTGCCTGGGCTGGCTTTGAACCGAGATCCTCAGATCTCAGCCTCCTGATTAGCTAGGATTACAGGCGTGAGCCACCAGCGCCCAGCTAAAGATCTATTTAGAAGGAAATTATGTTTGCAGTTTTGAGTCTCCAAGTTCACAAATATCTGTGCATTGCCTTATGCTATCTTTAACTTATCTCAGTTATCTTTTTGGTTTCTGAGTGGTGATCTTGTAAATCCATCATTAAACTAATTCCTAGATTTAAGATACAGTATTTTTCAGTCCTTAAGAATTAACATGTTTTGATATTTTAAAACTTACAATCTTGCCTTTTAATTCCTTTAACATACTGATTCATGGTCATTTTTAAAGTTCTATTTGTGTTATCTTTCTACTCTCATTTCCGTTTTTTTTTTTTTTTTTGGGTCCAGTCGTGGGGCCTGAACTCTGGGTCTTGGCGCTGTCCTTCAGCTCTTCAGCTCAAGGCTAGCGCTCTACCACTTGAGCCACAGCGCCACTTCCGGCTTTTTTCTTTTTGCTTATGTGGTGCTGAGGAATCGAACCCAGGACCTCATGCATGCAAGGCAAGTGCTCTACCCCTGAGCCACCTTCCCTGCCCCTTCTACTATTATTTCTCATGTTTTTGCTGTAGATTTTTTTTTTTTGTCCGTTTTGGGCCCTGGACTCTGGGCCTGGGCACTGTCCCTCAGCTCTTCAGCTCAAGGCTAGCGCTCTACCACTTGAGCCACAGTGCCACTTCCAGCTTTTTCTGCTTATGTGGTGCTGAGGAATCGAACCCAGGACCTCATGCATGCAAGGCAAGCACTCTACCACTGAGCCACTTCCCAGCCCCCTTGCTGTAGATTATTGCTGTCTTATATTGCTAGTTATTTCCGTTGAAGCCCTAGGGCACAAGTATGTGGAAAAGATTTTTTTTTGTCTTTTTTTGGGGGGGTAGTATCTGGTCATGGGGTCTGAACTCTGGACCTGGGCGCTGTCCCTCAGCTCTTCAGCTCAAGGCTAGCGCTTTACCACTTGAGCCACAGCGCCACTTCGGCTTTTTTCTTTTTGCTTATGTGGTGCTGAGGAATCGAATCCAGGGCCTCATGCATACAAGGCAAGCACTCTACTACTGAGCCACCTTCCCAGCCCTTGTGGGGAAGATTTTTCACTCGAGATCATACCATGTTTGTGCATAGAGTGCTAACCTTTACTTTGGCAGAAGGAGGCTAGATACACACAGAGGAAGGAGAGGTTGTGTGGAGAAAGTGGGTTGCAGTTGGATGTCGTCTGTGAGAATTGCTTTCTTTTTCATTTGCACCCACAGTCTGGTCTTTACATGTACAACAGACAACTGGATACTTCCCAGAGTCCCTTTCCACGGTGAGCTCACAGGCGAATCTGTTCAAGTCTGCTTAGTTCAAGCATTTGGTGGTTACTTTTCATTTAACAGACCCTTCTAGGTAAAAATTTGCCCTTATTCTTTCTTTGTTTTATAATGTCTTTAGATTTTAAAAAGAAAAAGTAAAATACTCAAAAAAGCCTCCCCTTTCTTAAACACAGTCTTTTTAGTTGTTTCAAAGGGGAAGTTGGTCTGAGTCCCATAGTTCTGCCTTCACCACAAATGGAATGCCTCCTCTGAGTATTCAATGTAATAAATGTATATCTTCTGTATCTTCTTAAAAACTCTTAGATAAAAGCAACATTTATAAAGTCTGCTTTTATACAAAAATAGAATAATAAACCTCCAGATTTAACTATCTATTGTATATTCTTCAGTCCTGAGCATAACTAACTTAAACTCTTTAGTCGAGAGGGCTTTGTGTATTAATTCTATATAAGTAAGATACTTGGATATAGAAACTTAATTTAAGACTTGGCACCTGCTTAGAGTATAGGATGAGCAACTGTTGAATGCACAAAGTCCATCTCCACAGATTTCCTCCGTGTTACTCTCCATCGCTGGCTGGTGGCTTGCCTTGCCTGTTTCATAATGGCAATCTGCCCTGGAGTTTTGCAGTGGTGAGGTGTACCTCTAATATGAACTGTCTGTCTGGCAGCAGTTGTGGGTATGCATGCCTGGGGTAGCACAGAGACCCTGGTTTTGGGAACCTGAGTGGTCTTGTACAGCCACAACAGGATCCAGTTGTGTCTTGAACTGCTTCTGCAAGAACAAGGAGAGGACAGCTCCCTAGAATGAGTATTGTAGGTGTGTCCAGCACTGAGGTCCATGACCCTATCCATAGTTCTCTTCGAGATAGCCGTGTGGAGGGGGTCTGCAGGCTGGCTCCTGTCTTCCTGTGCCGGTGGGGCACTCTGTTCTTGGCTACCCTTGGTTTGTGTGGTGTTACCTGGTTGCTGCCTTCCTGAAGTCCTTTTAAGCTATGGGGGACCATTTTTTTTTTCATTAAAAAATTTTTTTGGGGTCTGGTCATGGCCTGAACTCTAGGTCTTGGCGCTGTCCCTCAGCTCTTCAGCTCAAGGCTAGCGCTCTACCACTTGAGCCACAGCGCCACTTCCGGCTTTTTTCTTTTTGCTTATGAGGTGCTGAGGAATCGAACCCAGGGCCTCATGCATGCAAGGCAAGCACTCTACCACTTAGCCACCTTCCCAGCCCCTCACTTGGCTTTTTTGCTCAATGTTGGTGCACTACCTCTTGAGCCACTCCTCTATTTCTGGCTTTTTAATGGCTAATGGAAATAAGATAAAAATCTCAGAGACTTCCCCCTGAGCTGTATTTGAATCAAGATCCTCAGATCGGGCTGGGAAGGTGGCTCAGTGGTAGAGCGCTTGCCTTGCATGCCAGAGGCCCTGGGTTCGATTCCTCAGCACCACATAAGCAAAAAGAAAAAAGCCAGAAGTGGCGCTGTGGCTCAAGTGGTAGAGCGCTAGCCTTGAGCTGAAGAGCTGAGGGACAGCGCCCAGGCCCAGAGTTCAGGCCTCACGATCGGACCCCCTCCCCGCTCCAAAAAAAAGATCCTCAGATCTCAGCTGCCTGAGTAGCTAGGATTGCAGGTGTGAGCTATCAGTGCCAGGCTAGATTTTTCTTTTGATGTGTATTCTTGTGAATTCTAACACATGGGTGGATTTATGTAACTGCCATTATAGTAAAAGTATAGTACAGCAGTTATCCCAGAATATTCCTTATGCCCTTCCTTTGCAGCCATTGCTTCCTAGCTCCAACTTTGACAAGTTTTCTGCAACCATTGGCATGTTCTCTACAATCCTAACATGTTCCCTGCCACCCTGACAGACTTGTTCCCTGTAATCCTTATAAGTACCGTGTGCTAACTGATTGCACCACTCAAGCTCCAATGTTCTCTGTAACTACTGGCATGTTCCCTGTAACTACAGACATGTTCCCTGTAACTACTGACATGTTCCCTGCCACCCTGACATGTTCCCTGTAACTACTGACATGTTCCCTGTCCTTACCATTTTGTCTTTTCAAGACTGTCAAAATGGGATCATACAGTATGCCATCTTTTGAGAACAGTTTCTTTGAGAACAGTTTCTTTAACTCAGTGTAATGTCTTTGAGACTTACTACACTTTTCACAAATCTGGTCCATTCCTTCTTTTTTCTGAGTTGTTTTCTATGACATAATTACACTATGTTCTGTCTGGGCTATTTTCAGTTTGGAGCAATTGTGAATGAAAATACTATTGCCATCTGCATGTGGGTTTTTATTTGAACATAAATCTATTTAAGGCAGATAGCCAAGACTGCTGTTACATGTTTAGCGTTATAAAAAGAAACCTTCTAGGTTGTTTTCTAGAGTGGCTATGCCATTTTGCACACCCTCTAGCAAGAAATAGGAGTCTTATTGCTCCCTAACATGTATCAGCTCTTGATTTTGTCAGAGTTTTGAAAAGTTTTAACCTTTCTAATAGTTATATTGTAGTATTGCATGATGTTTTTAATTTCTGCTTCCCTAATAGAAGGAAACAGTTAAGGCCAGAAATCAAGTGAGGTCCCAGTGGCTCACACCTGTGATCCTCACCACTCCAAAGGCTAAGGACCTGGAGGATTGTGGTTTGAAGCCAACCTGGAAAAAATGTCTGTGAGACTCCATCTCCAGGTAGCCAGAAAAATGCAGGGCTGGAGGCATGGCTCAAGTACAGAGCACCAGTTGTGAACAGTAAAAACAAATGAAAGGCCCTGAATTCAAATACCTGGGGCCAGCTTCAAACAACCAACCAACCAAAACCCAAAACAGATTAAAAACGTAAAAAATAGAAAAAATAAACAAGCAAAAATCCAGGAATTTGAAAAGAATGTAAAAGTAATAAACTCCTAATACAACTGAGGAAAAAAATGTAGCTCATGCTGAGCATCAGTTGCTTAATGCCTGTAATCCTAGCTACTTTGGAGGCTGAGATCTCAGGATTATGGTTCAAAGCCAGCCCAGGCAGGAAAATCCATGAGACTCTTATCTCCAGGCAGGCACCAAAAAGCCAGAAGTGGAGGTATGGCTCAAGTGGTAGAGTGCTGGCCTTGAGCACAAAGTTCAGGGCCTGCGTTAAAGCTTCAGGATCAGCACACACACACACCACATTAAATATGTAGATTACCAATTACAAATTACCAAAAATCAGGGATAAAAGACCCCCACAGAAATTAAAAGGATGGTAAGAGATTGAAGGCTTTGCTGTCCATATCCTTTCAAACAACTTGGGTGAAATGGAACAATTTCTTGATAGTCATGTACTACCAAAACTTACCCATAAAGGGGTAAATGACATGACTAGTCCTATAACAATTGTTATCTCGTAAAAGAATAATTCTTTAATAAGAGCTCAATAATCCTTTAGTAAAATAAATCAAATTTGTAGTTTAAAAAACCTCCCAAAAGAGAAATCTTACAAACTGGTGTTGTTGGCAAGTAGACATTCTAAAAATAAATAATTCCACACGATTGCTTCGTGTGTGTGTGTGTGTGTGTGTGTGTGTGTGTTGGCAAGTAGACATTCTAAAAATAAATAATTCCACACGATTGCTTCGTGTGTGTGTGTGTGTGTGTGTGTGTGTGTGTGTGTGTGTGTGTCTGTGGGTGGTCCTGGGCCTTGAACTCAGGGCCTGGGTACTGTCCCTGTTTTGTACTCAAGGCTAGCACTCTTGCATCTAAGTTACAGCTCGGCTTTTGGTGACTAATTGAAGATAAGAGTTTTGTGAACTTTTCCTGCTCAGGCTGGCTTTCAGATAGCTACAATTACAGATGAGAGCAGGGCGACTTCCATATATTTTTGAACTTTTTCTTTAAAACAATTTTAGACTCATATATAAGAAGTGACAGAAATAGTACATAGAACACATCTAGTGTTCCCCAACAACATACAACCACAACACATTGTTAAAGCCACCTGCCATACGTTATTAACTACAAAGAGGTGTGTGCTTTTTATGCTGGAGACCTTAAAGAATTTAAAAGTGCTTGAAATACAGCAGAAAAAGCCAAGCCAGAGCACAAGGCCCCAGTACCGCACACACAAAGGAAGTGTGTGTCAAGTATGAAATACAATCTGTCTCACACTCTACCAAAGCCAAATAAGCAAGTTCTTCTCCCTCTAGACATTTTTTCTGCATATATACTAACATATATCAAATGCAGATAGTTTTGTCAGAACACATTAATGCTAAATAAATACTGTTTTCAGCTTTCTATTTTTACTCAGTAGGAAAACATTCTTCATAAATAAAACCAATCCTCCAGTACCCCAAGTATCAGGGCAGTTTTTTGTTTGTTTTCATCTGTCGTGGGGCTTGAACTCTGGGTCTGGGCACTGTCCCTGAACTCTTCAGCTCAAGGCTAGTGCTCTTATCACATGAGCCACAGCACCACTTCT
This sequence comes from Dipodomys merriami, assembly GCF_024711535.1. NCBI lineage: Eukaryota > Metazoa > Chordata > Mammalia > Rodentia > Heteromyidae > Dipodomys > Dipodomys merriami. The sequence goes on from NW_027203381.1 coordinate 122,595,930, forward strand.
GGTTTTCTGGTGGTTAACTGGAGATAAGAGTCTCATGGACTTTTCCTACCTGGGCTGGCTTTGAACTGCCATCCTCAGATCTCAGCCTCCTGAGTAGCTAGGATTATAGATGTGAGGAGCCACCGCACCCGGCCAGGGCAGTTTTTTAAGACTTTCTTTTTCTTCTTTTTTTCCTAGTGAATACTTTGGCTGTCTCTAGTTATTTGCTGTCACACACAGCATGTGGTACCCATCTTGTTCCTGACCTTCACGGGTAATGATAGGCTTTTGAGCATGTGTTTTGAGAAGTCTGGCCGGTTGGTCAAGAGCCTTGGAGCTGTGTCTTGGGATTTGGGACCCTGGGTGAGGCTCGTGTGCAGTGAAGATCAGCTGAAGCCACGTATTTTGTCCTACCTGAGGAGGGGAGAAGAGCCACCTGCCTTGCAGACCATAAGGAAAGTCTATCCAGAGGACAGAGGAGAGTGCTGCTGCCTACTAAAGTTCCTGCAGCACCCTCTGGGACACTCCAGTTCTGTCACTGCCCTGGGGAGCAAGGCACGGCTGTGCATCTCTAGTGTCTGTGTTTCATTGTTTACCATGAGAGAGTTCTGAATTGGATTTGTATTCCTTCTCCACTAGCTTGCCAGTTTTGTGCCTGTACTCCATTCTAGAACCCTGTTGTTCTATATGTAGCAAGAAACTTTATTCTACAGTGTGTGTACACATGCCAATGTGTGTTTACCTGGGTATGTAAAAATACAGTAACTGATTGTACATGAAAATAGAATACAGGTAGTCCCTGACTTGTAAGGGTTTGACTTAGAGTTTTTCAGCTTTACTCTGGTTTAAAACAGTATGTATTCAGTAGAATTTTTTATGCATATTTGAATTTTTATCTTTTCCCAAACTAGTGATACAGATTGTTATCTTCTTGTGATGCCCAGCTATACACTGTGTAAGTATTCTGAGCATGTTTGAGTTAGGCTAGGCTAAGTTAGGATACTTTGCAGATTCAGGGTATCACGTACATTTTTTTTTGACATAGAGTATGTTCAACTTGTGATGGATTTATTAATACATAACTACATTGTAAACTGAGGAGCATATATCTGATTATGTTCAATTGCTTCTGTTATAAAAATGAAATGGGCTCTGGGGTTTAGTGAGTACCAACCGGGAGTTAGTATGTTTAATATCTTGATGTTCTTTGGTACCTTCACCATTTTTTTGGGGGGGGGCTTGAACTCAGGGCCTGGATGCTATCCCTGAGCTCTTTTGCTCAAGGCTGGCACACTACTACTTTGAGTCACAGCTCAGTTTCCAAGTCATCTTCGTGTGCATGTGAGTGTGCACACGTGTGTTTATGTGTATGTGTGTATGCTGGCTTTGGGGCTTGAACTCAGGGGCTACTACTCTCTCTAAGCTGTTTTGTTCAAGGCTAGCACTATATAACTTGGGCCATATATCTACTTCCAGGTTTTTGTTGGTTAATTAGAGATAAGAGTCTCATGAACTTGGCTACACAGGTTGGCTTTGACTCACAATCCTCTGACCTCAGTTCTTGAGTAGCTAGAGTTAGTATGAGCCACCAGTATCTGGCTCTTGATGTTCTTGATACCTTCACCATTTTGATGTTGCTTGAAATGGAACCATAGTGAGGATGGATGGTTTCTAGGAAATGAATACTTATTCTGATAAATGAATTTCTCTGCTTTTACCAGTGGCTTATCAATTTTAGTTTAATATGGCAGCATTTACTCTCCATTTGTCACATTTGTGGAAACAAACTTTATTGCTTGATGATGCTTTAGCTGGGCACTGGTGGTTCACACCTGTAATCTTAGCTACTCAGGAGGCTGATATCTAAGGATTCAAAGCCAGCCTGGGCAGGAAAGTCCATGAGACTCTTATGTCCAATTAACCAGCAAAAAATTGGAAAAAAAAAAAGCCCGAAGTGGAACTGTGGCTCAAGTAGTAGAGCACTGGCCTTGAGAAAGAAAGCTCAGGGACAGTACTCAGGCCATATTAAAGCCCTGGCTTAAGCCATGTTTAAGAACTGGCACACACATGCACATCTGTACGTGCATGTGCATGCATATATACACACCCACCCACATATGCTTTGAAGTACACAAGTTCAAAATACTGAAACTTTGCAGGTAGTTTAGGGAGCAGGTGAGGATGGTCAGTCACACTGACAGTCTGAGCGTACAGGGAGTGGAGAACGCACTTCCAGAAAGACCTGGGTGGCTTGCTCAGAGCCTGGGGTCTCAATGTGAGGTGAGGGGGTCTTGGAGTTAGACTGTAGGTCAGCTGTACTCATCACTGAGGATGGTCTTCAGAAAAATATCAAGGATCCACTATTAGCATTCCCAGTTCTATGTAGTGTGTGAAGACTTAGGTATGCTTCCCTGAAGTTTGTTTGCTACTTCATTCCCAGGTTTTAGGCTGTTATTTGTGGTAGTTTATGAGGATAGCAGTCCTTTTTCCTGATCCTCACCCAGGAACACCTCCTGGCTGAGGATAGCTAGGTCTGCGAGGTTCTTTTTGAGTGCTCTCAGACCTTGAACCTGTACAGACTTCATCTGAAAATCTTAGTAGTTGCAGATATAGATTTGGTTGAAGTGTGGCCTGAGTTGCACTTTTGATAAGCTCCTAGGGGATGCTGATCATTATTTTAGAAGCTTTATTATTTGTATGCAGTGAAGGCCTATGAACAGAGTATAAGTTGTATAATCACTATCACAGTCATCTCACAGCAGAGTTTTACCATCCCAGATTCCCTGGCCCCTCTGGTGACATCTCCCCCATCCTTCCAGCCACTGTCAGTCCTGTGCTGTGCATTCCAGTAAGGGGGATAATTCAGTGTGTAACTCTGTGAATCTGGTATCTTTGTTCAGCCGCTGACATAGGAGATCTGCTCAAATTGCTGTGTGTCAGTGATCTGTTCCTTTTTATCAAATGGCTTCCCATGATGTGGATCCATCAGAGTTTATCTAGTCACCTAGATGAAAGACATGAATATGTTGCTTTTAGCTTTTAGGTGATAAATTTTTTATCAAAACCTTGGAACTTTAGAGGATATGTGACTATTTCTTTAATCATTATTTTTAGGTGACATCACTCAGAAAGGATATGAGAAGAAAAGGGCAAAGCTTCTGGCACGTTGCATTCCACTTATTCAAGGTAAGGTCAGGACACTCAGGTGTTTCATAACAATTACATGTCCATTCCCTCCATTCCTTATCAGTAGAGTATTGGAGCAAGGCGATAGAAACAGAAAAGGGATTTGAACAGAGAAGAAAGTCAAGCTATCCCTGTGTACAGATGATTCTATGTCTGAAGGAGCGTATCCTAGAGCTGATAAATACCTTTGGCAAAGGAACAGGAATCAACCCACCAAAATTAGTAACTTTTCTGTATGTCTACAATGAGTAGGAAACAATTCTGTTTACCATAGCTTAAAAAAGCCTAAAATAAAAAACAAACTCTAGGAATAAACATAACCAAGGAAGTAAAGGTCCTCTACAATGAAAGTGACAAAACTCTAAGAAAGAAATTGAAAATGGCACCAGGAAGTAGAAAGACCTCCATGTTCACGGATGAACAAAATTAATATCATGAAAAGGACCAAGTAACTAGCAAAGGCTGTCTACAAAATTTAATGCAATACCATAAAAATTTAAATGTCATTCTTCACAGAAATAAACAATCCAAAAAATTCATATGGAACCACAAAAGACCCCAAATAGTCAAAGCAAGTCCAGACAGAAATAACCAAAAAACAAAACCAATGCTGGAGGTTTTATAATTACAGACTTCAAACTTTACTACAGAGCTGTAGTAAGAAAAGCAGCTTGGTACACAGATATGAAGACCAGTGCAATGGCTAGATGGCCCAGAAATGAACCATGTACCTACAGTATCTGATGTTTGACAAGGGAGCTAAAAGTATGTTGGAACAAAGCTTCTTCAACAAATGGTGCAGGGAAAACTGGGCATCCATGTGCAGAAGACTGACACTGGATCCCTGTTTCTTACCTTGCACTAAGATTGTATCAGAATGCATCAAAGACTTCAATGTGAAACCAGAAACGTTGAAACTAATACAGGAAGGACTAAGAAAAGCATTATAACTTACTGGCACAGGTAAGAACTTCCTGAGTAAAATTCTAAGAGTCTGGCAAACTGGAGAGAGAATTGACAAAAGTGATTACATGAAGTTAAAAGTTCCTGCACAGCTGGGTGCCAGTGGCTCAAGCCTGTAATCCTAGCTACTCAAGAGGCTGAGATATGAGGACCATGGTTCAAAGCCAGCCTGGGCAGGAAAGTCTGTGAGACTTATCTCCAATGAACCACCAGAAAACTGGAAGTGGCGCTGTGGCTCAAGTGGTAGAGTGCTAGCCTTGAGCTGAAGAGCTGAGGAACAGTGCCCAGGCCCAGAGTTCAAGCTCCATAACTGACAAAAAAAAAAGTTTCTGCACAGTGAAGGCCATATTTACTGTGCTACAAAGGAAGCCTACAGAATGGGCAAGGATGGTTGTCAGCTATAGCTCTGATAGGGGTCCAATATCTAGAATATACAAGCACAAGAAGCTAAATCCTTGAAGAATGAATAACCTAATTAAAAAATGGACAAATGAGCTAAATAGAGATTTCACAGAAGTAAAAATGGCCAGTAACACTTGAAGAAATGTTTAACATCTCTGGCCATATGGAAATACAAATAAAAATAACATTGAGATTTCACCTCACGCCAGTAAGATTGGCCATCATCAAAAATACAAACAAGAACAAATGTGGGCAGGGATAAAAAGGAACCCTATTACTCTGTTGGTGAGAATGTAAACAAACTAGCACAATCACTTTTGAAGGTAGTTTGGAGACACCTCAAAAAAAAAAAACCAACTAACATAGACCTACTCTATGATCCAGCCGTACCACTCTTGAGCATCTGTCTGAATATTACAAGTCAGTATACAATAAAGACACTTGCACATCCATGTTATTGCACTATTTACCATAGCCAAGTTATAGAAATAGTCCAGATGCCTTACAATCGATGTGGTCAAGAAAGAAATGTGGTGTAGGTATGTATGTTTATGTATACATTGGAATTTTACTCATTTATCAGAAAGAATAATAGAGAAATGGATGTGCCTGGGAATTTTTTTTATGTGAAGTAAAGTAAGTAAGGTTCAGAGAGACAATCAGTGCATGTTTTCTCTCATATGTGGAAGTTAGATCTAAATTACAAACCTATGAAAACGTATACAAGGTTAAAGCATATACAAACGAATTGAATAAAGCATGGTATACTCAGGAGGATTCGAATGGAGTAACTAGTAACTGAAGAACTAGTGAATAGTTCAACAAGAAGCTGAAACATGTTTTGTCAGCGGTAAGGGAGGGTGATGGAATTGAAACAGCCAAATGGAGAAAGGAAAGGTAGATGAATACATTCAAGTACAGTCAATGAGAAAATGGAACAAGGTAATTTGTGAGTATGGTTAGGGTTTGGAGAAACGGGGAAAACAAAGGAGAGGGTGACATTGATCAAGATACATTGTACTTATAAACTCATAGACTGAATTAAAACCTTTGTGCAACTGCTTAAAGAGAACAAACAATGTTGACATGTTTCATATTTTATTAAGAACTGCAAAAATAGTGTGTCTAATGTTAGGTAATGAAAGTCAAGAGTAAGGTGATCATTTCCAGCTCTGGCTTGTTATAGCTCCTACTCTCAAATAGGGCATATTTTATTTTCAAGGTCTTAAAGCCTTACTAGGCTAGAACATATAAAATTTGTTTTTCTTTCTCTCCATTTGATTGACGTATAGATTCCAAACGTTCATCATTCATTTGTGGAACATAAGGTAATTCTAAAATTTACATACAAGTATAAAAGGTTAAGAGATCCAAAATACACTAAGAAGAAAATGTTGTGGGAATTTGCCTGAGTAGATATGAAGAGTAACAGAGTTGTCACTGAGACGTGGTGGATTTCAGGAGTTGATAACCAGAACAGAAAGCCCAGTCCAAATGCAGACATGCAGGTGTGTAGATTGGCATGCTAAAGGAGTAGCGTCTTGACCACGGGGCTGACAGAGTTCCCTGTCCATGTGTGAAACACAGCACTGGATACTAAAGTTGTTGGATTATTAGGCTGAAAGTGGCAGGCAGAAACCATGTAGAGCATCTGGAAAATCCTAGAGGAAGGTCATCACCATCTTGAGACGGTATATTGAAGATACCATATCAACGAGCATACAGTAAGGGATTGACGTAAAACCTTGGACTACGTTAATATTGATAGCTTCTTCTTTTTTTAAAAATCAAAACACACCACAGAGAGATCGAAAAGACACAAATAACCGAAAAAGACTATACTAAAATGTCTAGAAGACCTTGCTGCAGGAGTGATGTTCGCTCCTGCTGCACTGTAGTGTGAGTCCTGGTCGGGAGTGGCAGCAGAGATCCAGTCTCCTAACACAGCCAGAGACAGGCAGAGGGTCAAACAGGCATTACATAAGAGGAAATCCTAATAACCAATAAGCAGATAGATGCATAACTCTAGCAATCAGAGAAACACAGACTGAAGCTACAGCAGGTGACTTGCATCACACTGTGAAGGCCATAGATTCATCAATAGCCCCTCAAATGAGCATGAACTGTGTGTGAGAATCTTGATCACGGTTCCAGCCTGTCCAGGATCTCAACATCATCCAACAGAATTGAGACTGGAAAGCCAGAGACCTACATGTCTCAGCAAGAATGAATCTCAATGAAAGGAGCTATCATGGAGGAATGTTGCCAACACACCAGCACGGGCTGTGTAGAGAGAGAATTTTATGGCAGGTGAAAGCAGAAAATGGAATGGCTTTCCAGAATGTGGACTTGAGATTTGAAAGGGCTCAGGATCCTAACTCACCTGAGTGCTTTATTTCTTAAATGGTGCTATGGGTACATTGATTCTTTCTGTGTAGTTCTTAAACTACTCACATGCTTTATACTACCTGTGTTGGTATGATATATCTTATAATATGTCAACAACAAAAATAATGATGAGGGGGTGGGAAGGTGGCTCAGTGGTAGAGCGCTTGCCTTGCATGCCTGAGTTCCTGGGTTTGACTCCTCAGCACCACATAAGCAAAAAGAAAAAAGCCAAAGTGGCGCTGTGGCTCAAGTGGTATAGCGCTAGCCTTGAGCTGAAGAGCTGAGGGACAGCACCCAGGCCCAGAGTTCACGACCGGAACCCCTCCTCCCCCCAAAAATAATAATGATGAGAAGACAGTTTATATACTGATACTTTTGTTGGTGCTGTTGTTTTACTGGTACTGAAGGCTGAACTCAGGCCCGTTCACCCTTACTCAGCTTTCTTGCACATAGCTGGCATTTTTCCACTTGAGCCACACCATTAGTCTGGCATTTAGCTCATTAATTGGAGATGGAGTCTTAAGGACTTTTTTGCCCAGGCAGACTTTGAACCACAGTCCTCCGGGTCTCAGCCTCCTGGGTTGCTAGGATTATAGGTGTGAACCATTAATACCTGGCTTACTGATGTTTTATTCATACCAAGCAAAAAGAATAAAACTGAAATTAAAAGCAACTGATAAAATGAGATGTTAAAACATTCTGAAGCCAATTTCCCCGAAATCACCTGCAACTCTGAAACTTATTCATTTCCATTCCTATTTGAGATGAAAGGTGCTTGTTATGCACACTTCACGTGGGAAGTGTTTCCCACGGTGACGTGGGTAACATGATAGGCTAAATACTAGAGACCAAAAAATAATCATCTTTATTATAAGTGCTTAGTTTATACCTTAGAAGGCTGATTATTTAGCTACCATAATTAGTAAGAGTTTTTGGTTTCCTGGCTATAAAGAGAGAAGACAAATACATGAAAATGGGTGGCTTTTTTTCTTGCAATAGTTCTCTTTTTACCAGTCCTGGGGCTTGAACTCTGGGCCTGAGCACTGTCCCTGACCTTTTTTCTCAAGGTTAGTGTTCTGCCATTGAGCCACAGCTGTGCTTCCTGACGTCTTGCAGTTAATTGGAGATAAAAGTCGCATGGACTTTTCTGCCCAGTCTCACTTCAAACTATGATCCTCAGATCTCAGCCTTCTGAATAGCTGGGAGCTGAGCTACCAGCTCCCAGAAAGTTCTTTTTTTGTTGCCTGTTGTGAGGATTGAACTCAAGGCCTGAGCACTGCCCCTGAGATATTTTGCTCAAGGCTAGGACTGTACTACTTTGAGACAAAGAGCCACTTTCAGCTTTCTGGTTGGTTAATTGGAGATAAGAGTCTCACAAACTTTCCTGCCTTTGAACCACAATCCTCAGACCTCAGCCTCTTGAGTAGCTAGGATTGCAGCCATGAGCCACTGATGCCTGGCTGACATGTTCTTTTTTTAAACACAAAAAAAAATCTCATTCATAATGAAAATATACTGCCAAGTATTTATTAATACTTTTAGCAAAAAAAAATACCTACAGCTTGTTTTAGGATCATAAAATCTATTTAGAAGAAATAACCAAGACCTTAATTGGTACATGAAGAATCATACCAATTTCCTAGATGGAAAACTTAACATTATAAAGCTTGCTGTTTTTACCAGGTGTCTGTGGCTCATGCCTGTAATACTAGCTGCTCAGGCAGCTGAGCTCTGAAGATCAAGGTGTGAAGCCATCCTGGGAAGACAAATCCTCGAGATTCTTATCCCCGATTAACCAGCAAAAAGTCAGAGGTGGAGCTGTGACTCTAGTGATAGGGTTCCAGCCTTGAGTGAAAAAGCTGAGCAAGAGCAGGACGCTTTGAGTTCAAGCCCCAGAACTGGCACAAAATTATAAATAAAACTTTCAGTTTTCAAAAAATCCTGTGAACACAGTGACAGCTGAATAGCAGTGGCTGATTTCTTTTTTTGTTTTGTTGGTGGTGGTGGTTGTGGGGCTTGAACTTGCCTGGGGATTGTCCCTGAGCTCTTTTGCTCAAGGCTAGTGCTCTACCTCTTGAGCCACAGCACTGCTTCCAGTTTTCTGGTGGGTAATTGGAGATAAGAGTCTCACGACTTTCTTGCTCGGACTGGCTTTGAACTATTATCTTCAGATCTCAGCCTCCTGAGAAGCTAGGATTACAGGTGTGAGCTACCAGCACCTGGCTAATTTTTTTTATAAAATGGGATTTGAAATAATGATCCATTAGAATGAGAAAAGTTGTAAGATTTGTGGGTAAATTGGAAAAGAATCACTAGTGAGCAAGGACTGGTTGTTGGAGTGTCAACCTGATTGTGCAGGTCCTAGGGTAACTACAGGTGGTTGGCAGGGTGGAAACAGCCCTATTGGTAGGAAGGGAAGGCAGTGGGGACTTGAGGAGACAAGAGACAGAACTTATTTGATAGGTCTGCTGTCCTCTGCAATACCATTGCACATAGACTTTAGCATTTAATTTCTTAATAGGTTTTTAAGCTCTAAAAAACGACAAGATTCAGGAGAATGTTTGGGTGGGAGTTGTCTTCACAAGCACTGTCTTTGCGGGAAATCTTTGGGTAGAAATTGTCTTCACAGACAAGTTTGGAGACCTGGAAGCTAGAAAGGCAACGAAGTGACAGGTGTGATTGGCTCCCCAGATAGCTGGATGGCAGCTCTGTGGTGTGCACTGTGCAGAGCTGGTCCTCGGCAGAGAGAGGTTTACTATCTTTTCTGGGGCATGAGGGTTTCATTGCTGCATAAAACGAATGGAGATTCAAAGAAGTGGGGCTTCCAAGCCCCCTTCACTTCGCTTCCAAGACAGTGTGAGGCCCTGAGTTCATATCCACATACTGCACCCCCAATTTTTTTTTCTTTTCCTGGTGCCAGTGTCTGATCTATGCAATCCTAGCTACATAGGAGCCTGATGTCCAGACGTTCTCATATTGAGGCCAGCCTGGCCAGAAAAGACCATGAGACTCCATTTTTAAAGTATCCAGAAAAAAACTGGGCTAGACATGTGACTCAAGTGGTAGAGCACCAGCTGTGAGCAAGAAAGCTGGGCCAGTGTGAGGCCCTGAGTTCAAGACCTGGCACTGGGGGAAAAAAGAAAATTAAAAATGAATTCAAAGACAAGGAAGTTAAGCCTGGTGGTTTGTTTATAATCCCTGTTATGTGGGGGATGGAGCTGAGGTGATTGTGTTCTAAAGCTAACTCAGGTATAAAAGTCAGTGAGAACCTTTTTTAACGGCATTTGTGGTGGCACCTGTAATCTCATCTACTCAGGAGGCCCAGGTAGGAGGATTGTAGTCCAAGACTTGGCAAAAGAGAGACCCTGTCTGGAAGTTAAACTAAAGCAAAGAGGGCTGGGGGTGTGCCAAGGGAGAGGCTCTGAGTTCAAACCCCAGTTTAGCCTCTCCCCTCCCCCACCTGAAAAACAAATTCAAAGAGGAAACAGATGGGCAATAAGCACTGTCACGTTCAACTTCAGTAATAGATATAGAAATAAAAATTAAAGTGAATCACTTTTCTCTTAAGAAATTGGCAAAATTCTAACATTTTACATAACACCTGGGGCTGACAAAGATGTGAGGAACTTGCATTCATTGCTTGTAGGAGTGTGAATTTCTATAACCTTTTGGTTATATATATATCTGTGTATCTATATCTTTTGGTATTTGTGAAAGTTAAAAATACATCTTATTGCCAGGTGCTCATTGGCTCATGCTTTTGTAATCCTAGCTATTTAGGCTGAGACCTGAAGATCGTGGATGGTAGCCAGTCTGGGCAGAAAAGTCCGTGAGAGTCTTATCTCCAATTAACCAACAAAAAGCCAGAAGTAGAGCTGTGGCTCAAGTGGTAGAGCTAAGTTTGAACAAGAAAGCTCAGGGACAGCACCCAGGCTCCGTTTCAGAGTGTGGTCAAGGCCAGCTTCTCAGCTAGTAGGACTAATTACCCACTGACCAAAGCAGTTTTATGAGACATTTTTGAAACAAAAAAGTTAGATTCATGATTTTTGTTGAACCCCAGTTAAAGATTTTTGTTTTGTGCTGTTAGCAAATGTCAGTAAATTAGGATGGGAATGCCGGATCCTTTATGCAGAGACACTATGTGCACACTTGTACCCAGTTCTTCACTCACTGTCCTGTGCCCTGAGGGTGCTGGACTCAGGGGGCCGGGAGCTTGTTAAGATCTGTGTTATGTTCCTTGTCCATCTTAGCAGAGTCCAGATTTGGAGACAGAGAAAGCAGAGGCTATCAGTTGCTAAGGCTGTCTGCTGACTTTGCCAGGGTGCTGCATACTGGGCTTTCATACAGTGTACTCGAGCATTGCTGTTACTATGCTCCCTTCTGTTGTCTCCCTTGCTCTCCACCTTCCTCTGCTCGTAGCTTGGGGCCCCTGTGGCTTCCAGAGTTTGCTGACACAGTGGACAAGTACCAGCCACTCCAGATTCAAGTGTAGTCAGTGCCAAAGCCAACTTCTCAGAGGCTCTTGCAGAGTCTGTGCCTATATGACTTGTGGCTCACACACATCTAACTCATGTGTCTAGGGCTCCCCAAGGACTGTGATGGTCACCTTTGCAGATAGTGAACTAGAGATAGATCTGGGTCTGACAGAATGGGAGAGTGTAGAGGTGGACACAAACATTGCTCTGAGCAGTAGTTATGGCACTCCCGTCCTAAGCCAAAGGCTCTACTTCAGGAGACATTCTCAGTATGGTGCAGAATATGTTATGTGGCCATGCATGAGAAATACACAGTTTTATTTTGTTATTTAGTTTTTGTTGGTCATGAGGCTTGAACTCAGGGCCTAGGCACCACAGTGCCCCTTCCAGTTTTCTGGTAGTTAATTGGCAGCAAGAGTTTCACAGACTTTCCAGCCCAGGCTGGCTTTGAACTGCAATCTTCAGATCACAGCCTACTGAGTAGCTAGGATTACAGGCGTGAGCCACTGGTACCCAGCTATACATGCTGTTTTAAATGAAAATTTTATAATTGGAAAAGCAAATAGTTTACATAAGGTATTCCCCCAAATTTGTGTTTCAGGAGTAGACCCGTGCCTGCAAGCAGAGACTAGAATCTCTGGTCCCCCTCTGTCCACAGCCGCACCCAAACCACAGAGGTCTCGGCTTACCAATTCAAGGGATGAGCGCTTCCGGTCAGGTAGGCTCACAGCCTGGGAAGTGAGATGGACAGGCTAGATGCTTGTATGATTTCAGTGTTTCTTTGCAAAAAGTTTGCTGAAGAAGGTATTTTCACTTGAGCAATGATTTACATTATCATATTGTTCAAGGAAAAAAGTTTATCACACAACCAGTCTGTTTATTTATTGTGTGTGTGTATGTCTGTGTGTGTGTGTGTGTGTCTGTCTGTCTGTGTCTGTGTCTGTGTGTATGTATGTGTCCTAGGACTTGAACTCAGGGCTTAGGCACTGTCCCATGTTTTTTTGCTCAAGGTTAGCATTCTACCACTTGAGCCACAGCTCTACTTCTGGCCTTTTGGAGGTTAGTTGGAAATGAGAGTCTCATGGACTTACTTGCCTGGGCTGGCTTTGGACCACAGTTCTCATATTTCAACTCCTGGGTAGCTAGGTTTTTAGCTATGAGCCACCAGTTCCTGGCATCCGTTCTATGTTGTATCACATAGCTTAAGTGCTGGTTAATGTATCACTGAGCTTAATTTAGGGGAGGGGTCTTCTCTATCATCGCTGGGATGCATATTAACCAATGTTGTCCACTTAGGCAGGAGTCATTTTCGTGTGTCATAGAGCAGCAGTTCTACCACTAATGTAGGTGTTTTAGAATTTTTTCTTTCTCTCTCTTTCTTTCTTTCTCTCTCTCTTTCCCTCTTTCTCTTTCTCTATTTCTCTTTCTTTCTTTCTTTCTTTCTTTCTTTCTTTCTTTCTTTCTTTCTTTCTTTCTTTCTTTCTTTCTTTTCTTTCTTTTCTTTTCTTTTCTTTTCTTTTGCCAGTCCTGGGGCTTGAACTCAGGGCTTGGGCACTGTCCCTGAGTTTCTTTTGCTCATGGCTAGCACTCTACCACTTGAGCCATAGCGCCACTTTGGGCTTTTTTTGTGTATGTGGTACTGAGAAATCAAGCTCAGGGCTTCATTCATGCTAGGCAACCACTCTACCACTAAGCCACATTCGCAGTCTTTTATAATTCTGTAAATTTCCCTTAAATTAGATTTCTGTTACTGTTTGGTAGTGCTTTTATGAATATTAAATTTTACTTTAACACTTAGATTACCATAATGCCCATTGAAAAAATTCATACTTTCAATTATAGTTTACATATTGATAACTTTTGAGATTCTCCCTATTTAACAATACTTTCATAGTACATGTGTTTTTAAATACATTTTAAGCTCTTTATTGTGAAGATATCGTACAGAGGGGTTATAATTACATGAGAAAGGTAATAAGTACATTTCTTATCAAGCATTGTTGCCTCCTCCTTTGTTTCCCCATACCATCCCTTTCTGTCTTGCCCCCTCCCCAAGCTCTTTTTTTTTTTTTTTTGTCGGTCGTGGGGCTTGAACTTTGGGCCTGGGCGCTGTCCCTGCACTCTTCAGGTAAGGGCCCTACCTCTTGAGCCACAGTGCCACTTCTGGTTTTCTAGTGGTTTATTGGAGATTAGAGTCTCACGGACTTTTCTGCCTGGCTGGCTTTGAACCATGATCCTTAGATCTCAGCCTCTTGAGTAGCTAGGATTACAGGCATGAGCCACAGGCGCCCTGGCTCCTAAGCTTTTTTTTTGTTGTTGTTGGTCATGATGCTTGAACTCAAGGCCTAAATGTTGTCCCTGAGTTTTTTTGCTCAAGGCTAACACTCTACTACTTCAACCACAGTTCCCTTCCTGGCTTTTTCTGGTTAATTGGAGATAAAGAGTCTCACAAACTTTCCTGCCCTAGTTGGCTTTGAACTATGACCTCAGATCTCAGCCTCCTGAACAGTTAGAATTACAGGTGAGCCACCAGCATCTGGCACATTTAAGCTCTTTTGATAAACCTTTCTTCGTAAAATGCCCATTAGTATAAGGAAGTGACCACATAAGAATATCTTAAGCTGAGTGCTGGTGGCTTGAACTTGGGGCGTGGGCACTGTTTCTGAAATTTTTTTGCTCAAGGCTAGTATTCAACTACTGGAGTCACAGCTCCACTTCCTGGCTTTTTGTGGTTAAGTTAGGATAAGAATCTCACAGATTTTCCTGCTACTGGCTGGCTTTAAACTGAGATCCTCAGATCTCAGCCTCCTGAGTGGCTAGGATGACAGGCATGGACTAGTAGCCTCAGGCTAGCAATATTCATTTTTATATCTGAATAACTGGTTACTCCTGAAATATTTATTAGGAATACGATGCTTTCTCCAGTGACTTTCTCTTGTGTAATATAGAAGCAGTTGCTAATGTGTATATGCATCTATTTCTATACTCCATTCTGTTGCATTGATCTACTCATCTGTCTCTGAGGCAAAATCATGACCTCTCCATATGGAAATTAATAGTTGAGTCCTCCAATTCTTTACCAGGGTTCCTTTTATGTAATAAGTCATTTCTCTAACATTCTTTTTTTTTTTTTTTGGGTCCGGTCATGGGGCCTGAACTCTGGGCTTGGGCACTGTCCCTCAGCTCTTCAGCTCAAGGTGAGCGCTCTACCACTTGAGCCACAGTGCCACTTCCGGCTTTTTTTCTTTTTGCTTATGTGGTGCTGAGGAATCGAACCCAGGGCTTCAGGCATGCAAGGCAAGCGCTCTACCACTGAGCCACCTTCCCAGCCCTTCTCTAACATTCTTAAGTTTGCTCCTTATCATTGTCCTAACATTGACTGTGTTACCCCAAATTTCTATGCTGAGTTAGAGGGGATTGGAGATGATTAAAGGGTAGAACCTTCTGGTGGGATTCATGACGTATATGAAGAGACATCAGGAGACTCTTCCCTTTCATTACCCATACTAGTTGAGAACATAGAAAGAAGACAGCTGTTTCTAAGCCAGAAAGAACTTTTACCAAGAATCTGCCATGATTTGGATTTCTGGCCTCCAGAATACTGAAAAAATTCTACATTTCTGTTACTCAAGACCTATCTTTGGTGTTTTGTAGTAGTAGCCTGAGACAACAGACATACTGGCATTGAGCCATTTGTTTATTATGTGTCTTGTGGTGTTATCTTTGTGTGTATTGTGTTTGAGGTTTGTCCAGTTTTTTAATCTATTGATTTATTGCCCCTATCATGTTATTATGTAGATTGTTAGGGTTTTTTTGGTGTGTATTTGTAGTTTTTTTTCCCCTAAGACAGCAAAAAAGCTTAAATTTAGTACATGGTCACAGTTATTTCCACATCTGATATGTGGTCTCCTGATTTGTTTTGTTTGTCTTACTTTCTCGTTGTGACCAAAGAAGTGCTCTGCCACACTCCTAGCCCTTTTTTGCTTTTTTTTTTTTTGTCAGTTGTGGGGCCTAAACTCTGGGCCTGGGTGCTGTCCCTCAGCTCTTCAGCTCAAGGCTAGCACTCTACCACTTGAGCCACAACACCAATTCCGACTTTTTCTGCTTAAGTGGTACTGATCAATCAAACATGATCCAAGGCAAGCACTCTTCCACTGAGCCACTTTCCCAGCCCTGCTTTTGTTATTTTTAAGATAAGGTCTCAGGTGTTTTGTTTGTACCAGCCTGGGCTAGCTGGGACTGTGATCCTTCTACCTGTGGCCTCCTTGTAATTGGATCACAGTTATGTACTATCACACCCATTATATAGATGGAGATAGAGTTTCACTAATTTTTGCCTAGGCTGACTTTGAACTGCTGGCTACTGGGTCTTAGCCTCCCAGGTATCCTGTACTGCAGGTGTGAGCCATCATGTCCAGGCTGTTCCTTATGGCTGAATAAAAGTTCATTGTATAGATAGATCTCAACCACTGGTAGACAGTTAGGCTGATTCCATAACCTTTGGAAACACCAATCTTAGTTTGACTATTCATAACCAATCTGATAAAAGCATCCTGTTGCTCTTCCTGTGTAGATGTCCACACGGAAGCCGTGCAAGCAGCTTTGGCCAAATATAAGGAGAGAAAGATGCCCATGCCTTCCAGAAGACGGTCTGTCCTTGTTCATTCATCTGTGGAAACCTACACCCCTCCAGGTATTGATTAATGGTGTTAGAAATGGTTATTGTGAGTGTTTCACAGGCTGAAAGGTGTAATTAATGCTTAGTCTCATTGAGTTGAATAGCCCTTTGGTCTGTAATTGAGAGATAAAAATATTTGTATATGCACACATTCCTTACCTGAAAATCACACACTATTCTTCTTTTCTAAATGGATACTTGCATTCTTTAGGACTTTTTGTGTACATTGTTTTTACTAAAATGCTATTTATCTCTTTCATAGAGAAGAACCTAAAATAAACCACTTCTTGGTTTTTACCTCTTATTTAGTATCTTGTTACCAGGATTTATGTAAGATGATACAAAACTATTTGGAGAGTTTCAGGTATAGTTTGTTATTGTTCAGAAATGAAAATTATAGGTGGGGCTTCTTTTCAGTCCCTTCTGAAACTGGATTGAGATGTTGGTATCTAGTGGCTTCACATTCCCGGCTGCCTAAGTGACAAAATCACAACACGTTTTTGGTTTGATGCACTTGGAATTATTATTACACAGTAAAACAAAACAAAATCAAGTCAAATACTTTGAATTTGCAAGATGGTTTAGTGGTTTTTGTAATGCTCTTTTGCTTAAAAAGAAAGTGTATTTAAAAAATCTTAGAAATAGCTATAAAATTATTGTTTCTGCTGAAAAGAACTATAGACACTATCCAACAATAAAGAATCTTTTAATAGTTGAAAGCCCATAATAAAACACAATCATGATAACTGGATGGGAGCTTAGCTAATTTTTATTGACCCCTGTCTTAAGGAATTCTTTCTAGAGCATATTTACACGATGTTCACAGGAGGACAGACAAGGACAGGGCTGCAACTTGCTTGCCCACCACAGGGCTCATGCACAGATTCACACAACTCAGGATGCTGGCTGGATCTGGCCCACTGCAAGATGTCGTGTGTGGCTGTGGTGTGTGGCTATGTGGACATGCAGGACCTCCTTTGGCTAGGGAATGAGAGGCTAGCTTCACACATTATGTAGAACCCTGTGGTCCTACAGTAGGGTTCCTCTGGTGTTCTTCCTGTCTGAGGGTAACCTGAGGTATCATTTGCTTGTATGGGGGCAGGGCCATGCTATAGGCCTGGAGGCCCTGGCGAATAGAACCCCATTCTTCTCCTGACCCATCCCTACATCATGCCTGTCATCATTATTTTAACCACAGACACATCATCTGCCTCAGAAGATGAGGGCTCTTTACGGCGACCCGGGCGACTCACCTCCACTCCGCTCCAGAGCCATCCCAGCATCGAGCCCTGGCTCGACCGGGTCATTCAGGGCTCGTCCACCTCATCCTCTGCATCCTCCACCTCATCTCACCCGGGAGGGAGATCCACTGCCGTGCCCAGCGCCACCACCACTGCTCTTGCAGGCCTCTCAGCCCACGCTCATCTAGGTCAGTAACAAGTTCTGTGGCCCCTCCCAGCCAAGGACCAAGGGCTATGCAAATGATGCAGCCACACAGTCAAGGGGGCCTGTCTCCTGAGACACCAGCTGGCTTGGTGTTTTTAATAATGACAGTTGGCAGGAATGAGGTAATACTTGGTCATTTGCATCCAGCTCAATCCTTAATAATCCATTGAACCACAGTATGTGTCGCGACCGCCTCGACCAGCAAGGAAGACGCGACACCGAGCTCTTCTCTCTGCAGCTTTTTCAGGACCTTTGAGTAATCTTCTGACCCCAACCCCGGGGAGAATTCCCCACAGCCTTAAGTACCCGCTGGGTAGCCAACCCTGATACGCCACGTGGGAACCACCAATAGGTTCAGGTGTGCGGAAGCAAGCCAGATTCTTTGCCTTAGCCATATAAGGAGTTGTTTGCCACAGAGAGCACTTGCCATCGGGAAGGCGGAGGGCGGAAGCCGGCGCCATCTTCCAGGTGCGGCTGCACGCAGCTCTCTACAAGTATGTCCTGCTAATAATCCCTACACAGTATGTCCTGCTTGCCAGATTTTTCTCCATCCAGACCTCCCTCTTTCTCATCTGGAAGAGGTCCAGTCGGGGACAGAAGTGGTCTGTGCTTCTGTTTTCTGGTGGTGTGTGGCCACTGACAGCATGTTGTATTTGTGGCACCATGTCATCCCTCCCTGCTGTCCAGGTGAAGGGACCCGATAGCTGCTGGTGGCCCTGACAGCTACCCTGGACCTGCTGCTTTTCTTGTGTACATCGCGACGAGGCCATCTTTTGTCTTACCTAGGGTGATGTTCTGAAGCAGAGGCTGGAGTTGCAGCCAGGGCCTGGTCTGTCTTCCTCCAGATATTCCTCAACCTGGAAACAAGGTTCAAGTCACGGTTACTGATAAAGATGTCAAATTTGTAGCCCATTGAGTTATACTAGCCTTAGAAAGGAAAAAGGAAACAACCAAACACCTACTTTTCATAATTTGAAACCCCAATTATAAACAGAAGCAGCTGTATGGCTTGTGAAGCCCACATAATTTTTGCCCTAGTGACTTAGAAATATAGCCTGTATTGTTTTATTTTTATTTTTATTTTTTTTTTAGCCTGTATTGTTGAAGACTTGTGTTAACCCTTCATTTGCCCAGATGAAGAAGGAAGACAAAAGGTTATATCTTTCTATCTTGCCTGAGATTTCTTGGGTGCTTAGTTTGGAAGCTAGATCTGACATACTTTTCTTGATGTCTCTTCATTTTCTATGCTGTTCTGCTGGAACTGATGTGGTGAGCACCCATTACACACTGTGACAGACGGGTGTTGGCAGTAAAATTCCTGTGGGCCTCCCCGGGTTAGCCTGGGCTTCTGTGCTGACTTGCTTTCATGTAAAAGCTGGGAGTTTTGGCTAGATATTAGGTAATGGGGCGTTTCTAGTGGTCTTAGCTTCAGTTTCAGCATCCTCTGTGGGGCATGTCAGTGCTGCCCTTTGGCTTTTGTTTGCATCAGTGTACAATGTGTACATACTGCTGTTGAACATGTGTTTTTCTACTATTATATACGTCAGATGCAAACTCACAGTGCCTCATTCCATACCCACACTGTGTTTCCCAGCTCTTTTAGTAAACATTTGCTTCAGGGGTTTCTGTCCTTTCCTTGATGTCCTGTATGTAACTGAGAACTACCGCCTACTTTCCTCAAGAGAGTTGCCCATGTACTGTTTGTCTCCTGTTCCTATTCATCTTGAGATTTAACCTCATAGAAATACATAGTTAGTGTCCATGTGAATGAAATAGCTTTTGAATGTTCCATTAGCTTGTTTCTCATTTCTACACCGCTTTCCTAAGGAAAAGGGAGCAATATAGCATTTGCATTTATTAGCACTGCCAAGCTGTCTATGCATCATTTCTCTTTTATCATGAAAAGTTAGCCACAGCTCAGAACATTTGAAAATTTTCATTAAAGCCTTACTCTAATAGAATGGGGGAAGTGGCACTGTGGAAGCGGTAGAGCGCTCGCCTTGAGCTGAAGAGATGAGGGACAGCGCTCAAGCCCAGAGTTCAAGCCTCACGACCGAACAACAACAACAAAAAAATAGAATGGGAAAGAACACTGCAAACTCATTTTGTGAGGCCAAAACTAGACAAGGACACAACTAGAAAAGAAAATTATAGACCAGTTTCTTTGATGAACATAGATACAAAAATTTTCAATCAAATGCTGGCAAACTGGATTCAATTTTACTTTTAAAAGATCATACGCCACAATCAACATATGCTATTTTTTGTTTTTGTTTTTGTTTTTGTCAGTCATGGGCTTGAACTCGGCCTGGGCGCTGTCCCTGAGCTCTTCAGCTCAAGGTGAGTGCTCTACCACTTGAGCCACAGCACCACTTCCTGTTTTCTGATAGTTTATTGGAGATAAGAGACTCATGGACTTTCCTGCCCTGGCTGGCTTTGAACCGTGATCCTCAGATCTCAGCCTCCTTAGTAGCTAGGATTATAGGTGTGAGCCACCAGTGCCTGGCCAACATATGCTGATTTCATTCCAGGGATACAAGGATGGATCAACATATAAGGTCAATAAATTTAATACAACACATAAAAAGAATTAACAGTAAAAACCACATGATCATCTCAACTCCTGAAGAGAATGTCTTTGACAGAATTCAATATCCTTGCAAGAAAAGAGCTTTGAAGAGTCAGGTGGTGGCTCATGCCTATAATTCTAGCAACTCAAGGGGCTGAGACCTGAGGACTACAGTTGTAGTCCAACCCAGGCAGGAGAGTCCCTTAAAAGACTCTTACCTTCAATTACTTTAATTAACCACCAAAAAAAAAAAAAAAGCCAGAAGTGGAGCTGTTGCTCAGATGATAGAACACTAGTCTTGAGCACAAAAGCTCAGGGACAGTGCCCAGGGCCCGAGTTCAAGTCCCAGAACTGGCACACTCTGAACAAAGTAGGAATGGAAAAAAAGTCCCTAACCATAATAACAGCTTGAAATACCTTTAGCCAATGTCTTACTAAGCAGGGAAAAACGATTTAAAATCATCCCTCTAAAATCAGGAATGAGACAAGGTTATCTACTTTCTCCATTCTTATTTAATTTAGTATTAGAATTCCTAACCAGAGCAATAAGGCGAGAGGATGAAATAAAAGGGATTCAAATAGGGAAGGAAGAAGTCAAATGCCTGTTTTCAGCTGATATGCTCCTATATTTCAAACACATTACAATTTCCTTCCTTCCTTCTTTCCTTCCTTCCTTCCTTCCTTCCTTCCTTCCTTCCTTCCTTCCTTCCTTCCTTCCGAAATACAAAAAAATACCCTACAGATTCTACCAAAATAACTAATAAACAATACCAATATAAAAAAATCAACATTCAAGAAATCAATAGCTTTTCAATATGCCATCAATGAACAAGCTGAGAAAAAAATAAGGAAAACAATTCCATTCACAATAGCCTCCAAAAACAAAACAAAAACATTACAGGAATAAACTTAACTAAAGAAGTGAAAGACCTCTATAATGTAAACATAAAACCTTGAAGAATGACATTGAAGAAGGCATTGAAAAAGGACATGTTCACAAATGAGCAGAATGAATATTGTGTAAATGGCCATTCTGCTGAAAGCATTCTACAGATTCAGTGTAAAATCCATCAAAGTCCTAATTTGTGAAGTAGAAAAATCAGTTCTGGCCGGGTGCTGGTGACTCGTGCCTGTAATCTTAGCTACTCAGGAGGCTGAAATCTGAGGACTGCAGTTTAAAGCCAGTCCAGGCAAGAAGTCTGTGAGACTCTTATCTCCAATTATGCACCAGAAAACCGAAAGTGCTAGAGAGCTAGCCTTGAGCTGAAGAGCTCAAGGACAGTGCCCAGGCCCAGAGTTCAAGCCCCACAACTGACAAAGAAAAAAAGAAAATTCAGTTCTGGAATTCATGTGAGATCATAAACGACCCCGAATAGCTAAAGCAATGCTAAGTAAAAAGAGCAATGCTAGTGGTACCACTGTACTGGGGTTCCATTTACACTAGACTTCAGAACCTTAGTAACAAAAACAGTGTGGTCCTGGCATAGAAACAAAGACCAAAAAAAAAAAAAAAGAAACAATTATCAACATCATGAGACAACCCACAGAATGAGAGAAAATCCATAGCTAAAGGATTAATATGTAGAATATACAAAGGGCTCAAAAATAGCAAAAAATATAACCTAATCAATAAATGGGCAAATAAATTGAACTGACAGTCCTCAGAAGTACAAATGACTAATACATAGAGAAATGTTCAATGTCTTTAGTCATAAAGGAAATACAAATCAAAATGACACTGAGATTTTGTCAGTCAGAATGGCAGTCATCAAGAAAACAAAATCCTCATATACTGTGAGTAGGAATTTAAACTAGTGCTACCACTATGGAAATTAGTATGGAGATTTCTCAAAACCTGAAAGTAGAATTACCTTACCATACTGCTATTGGGCATATGACTGAAGGGAATATAAATCAATATACTAGAAAGAGAAGTGTTTATTGTATAGTTTATTGCGTAGTTCATGATAGTCAACTGAGACTCGTATCTTCAATTAACCAGCAACAAGCTGAACATGGAGCTGTGGGCTCAATTAGTAGAGTAGAAAAGCCTTGAGTAAAAAAAGCTAAGGGACAGTGCCCAGGTTCTGCCTGTCTCCTAGTACCAACACACACCAAAACAATAAAGAATGTATTCCAGTATAAGTTGAAATTAGATGTGTTTATGCTCTGAAAAGGATCTGACTGCACGAGTTTATAACATAGGTTTCCTGCAACTGTGTTGTGTGGGTCTCCTTTCTTTTTCTTCTACCTACCATAAATGTTTTGTGATTAATTTTACTAAATTAAAAAAAACCCTAAACCTGGACTCTATTTATTGCAGGTGTGATATTTATATTTATATAATAGGACATAATTGATGTGAATTTTTATATATTGAAAATACATGGATATCTTGGCTAATCGGAAAAGCTGAAACTTTTGAGTGCTTTCAAGATTTTCAGATTTCAGAATATGAATGTTCAACAATAAAACATACAAATAGGTTTACCTTCCCTACTCCTTGTTACAGAATTATCCTTTGTTATAACTTCTAACACTAGGTAACTCTTAAGTTTAAACCAAGGAAAGAAATATGCAAAGAGTAACGATATATTAAGCAAAAAAATTAGAGGGAAAATACATTAAATAAAAATGACTTTTAAGAAAGTACATTTGGCCAGGCACTGGTGGCTCACCCCTGTAATCTTAGCTACTCAGGAGGCTGAGATCTGAGGATCACGGTTCAAAGCCAGCCCAGGCAAGAAAATCTGTGAGACTTTTATCTCCAATAAACCACCAGAAAACTGGAATTGGTGCTGTGGCTCAGGTGGTAGGGGGCTAGCCTTGATCTGAAGAGCTGAGGGACAGGGCTTAGGCCAATAGTTCAAGTCTCAAGACTGACAAAAACAAAAAAAACAAAACAAAAAAAAAACATACTTTTCCTGGGCGCAGGTAACTCATGCCTGTAACCCTAGCTACTTAGGATGCTGAGAGCTAAAGATTGCTGTTTGAAGCCACTCCAAGCAGGAAAGTCCCTGAATCTTATCTCCAGTGAACACCAGAAAACCGCCAGTGGCACTGTGGTTCAAAGTGGAAAAGTGCTAACCTTGAATGAAAAAGGTCAGGGTCAGTGCTCAGGTTTTGAGTTTAAGCCCCATGGCCTCCCTGCCCGCCTCCGGAAAAAAAAAAAAAAAAAAAAAAGAAAAGAAAAGAAGAGATACTAGTTTTAATTTTCGATTAAGGAAATGAAATCCATCAAACACTTTGACATCAACCTAAATGCCTATATTTAAAAGCAATACTTTTAGTTATAGTTTTTATCTTCAGTGTACTTTCACGTAGCTATTTTAAAATTGCTTTGTAGTTTATGTCTCCATGTGTACTTTAAATAATTTATCCCTTTTGCAAGACTTGAAAGGATAAGGAAAAAATTGTTTGTTTTTTGTTTCTTTGGTGCTGGTCCTGGGGCTTGAATTCAGGGCTTGGGTGCCGTCCCTGAGGGTTTTGTTGTTTTGTTTTTTGCTCAAGCCACAGTTCCACTTCTCACTTTTTGGTTGGTAATTGGAGATGAGTCACACCGACTTTCTTGAACTGGGTATTTTAAACCCTGATCCTCAGATCTCAGCCTCCTGAACGTCTAGGATTACAATCATTAGCCACCAGCCTCCAGCTAGGAAATTTCTTTTTAAAAATAATATAATTATAGACATAATTTAAAATACTTGTTTAGTATATATGATGTGGAAAGTGAACTATGCAACCTGTGGACAGGGACAAGAGGGGGAAATGGAAAGTAAAAGAGGGGGTCATTACCCAACCTATGCAATGGTAACTTAATAACAACATAAATAAAATTAGATTTAAACTTTTTTCTCCCACTGGGGGCTGGTTGCTCATGTCTATAGTCTCAGGAGGCTGAGGATTGCAGTTCAAAGCCAGCCCAGGCAGGAAAGTCCATGAGACTCCTATTAACCAGCAAAAGGTTGGAAGTAGAGCTTCAGCTCAAGTAGTTAGAGTGCTAATCTTGAGCACAGAACCTCAGGAACAGTGCTTAGGCCCTGAGTTCAAGCTCCAGGTCTGGTAACAACTAAAATAACTTTCTTTGTTGCTTTCTTAATGACTGCTGTTCTTACTGGGGTGAGATGGAATATTAGTGTTGTATTTTTGCCTAAGGATATATAACTATCTTATGACCTTGCCATAACATTACAAGGAATCAATCTGAATAAGTTTAGTTCAGTGTACATAAAAGATACCTGCTATCCATGTTTATTGCAGCTTTGTTTACAGTAGTCAAATGTTACAGTCAGCCAAGGTACCACCATTATTGATGAATGGATGAAAAAATGTGGTATATACCATAGATTATTAGACAGTCATAAAGAAAAATGAAATTATATATTTTTTAGGAAAATAGGTGGAACTAGAGATCATTATGCTGAGCAGAATAAGCTCAGCAAAAAGAACCAAATAGTGCCTGTTTTCTCTCATTTGTAGACTAGAACTGGAAGCAAACAGTCAGTCATCAGTGTGTGTGTATTCATGGTACGTCATAATTGTACAAGTGGTTAAGGATACACATGGGATGGGGGACATAGGAAAGGCTCAACAATATCAATTCATAGTGTCTATATGTGAAGATTCTATAAGATACCCCACTGAAATCTGTTTGACAATAGGGTATTAAAGAGGATAAAAAATATATAAGCATGCATGAAATATTCTTTTGAGTCCTTTTGGTGCAGTTAATATAAGCATACAAATAATGTGATTACTGACAGCTCATGACTATAACCCTTGCTGTTCTGGAGGCAGAGATGAAAAGATAATGGTTCAAAGCCACCCTGGGCAGGAAGGCTTGAAGGCATGGTTCAGGTGGTAGAGTGCCAGCCGTGAATAAGCTAGCCAAGCCAGAACAAAGACTGAGTTCAAGTGATGGTACTAGAAAAAAATAGAATGACTAGAAAATAAAACAGGCTCTGTTGAGTGGCTAAATGAGAATGAATATTATTGATGCACTTCAAATGCATATATGAAAGTAGGACAGTGAAACCTGTTGAAATTATTTTAGGAAGAGTAGAAAGGGATGAGGGGGAATTATGGGAGGGAAAATTAATCAAGGTGCATTGTATAATGCTTGTTTGGGAGTGTCACAATGAAAGCCCCCTTTTACAATGAATATATCCTTATATAAATTTTAAATAAAATGCCTACTTTTGCAATATCAAGCTTTATCAAGGGCTATAAAACTTACATTATAACTTTTTTCTAAAAAATTTCTATGTTAATACTTTTGTTTAATTTCTCATTTAATTTCAGCTTTCTATATATGTAATACCTCTTCCTTTGCATTGTACTTAGGTTACTAATAAAGTGATCAGAATTTAAACATTTATAATGAGAGAATGCATAATGAGACTTATAGTACATTTTTTATAGTATTATATAGGTTTTAAGTAAGTATCTGTGTTCAAGAATGGTATACAGCATTTCCTGACAGTTGTTCCAACATAGTGTCTTTCCTAGTGACAGACCCAATTACAATGATAATTCCTATAGCAGCTTATAGTTAACCAGTATTCTGCGCAGGTAAATGTGCTATACTGTGAAAATTAAACACAAAAACATACATGCAGATGTTAGAAGAGAACCTTTGGCTTAAAAAAATCTTATATAGAGCCAGGCGCTGGTGGCTCACGCCTGTAATCCTAGCTACTCAGGAGGCTGAGATCTGAGGATCGAGGTTCAAAGCCAGCCCGGGCAGGAGAGACCGTGAGACTCCTATCTCCAGTAAACCACCAGAAAACTGGAAGTGGCGCTGTAGCTCAAGTGTTAGAGCGCTCACCTTGAGCTGAAGAGCTGAGGGACAGCGTCCAGGCCCAGAGTTCAAGCCCCACGACCAACAACAACAAAAAAAATCTTATATAGTATGTCTTTATTTTTTCCTTTTAACTATTATTATCTTTAAGGAGTTGTACAGAGAAGTTGCCACTTAACAAAGCAGTTTATGAATACAATATATCTTAATCAACATCACCCCTTTCAACGCTTTCACCCATCCCTTTTCTTAGTGTGTCTTTAAATGAGACATCGATCATTTACTTTAAGAAATCAACTGCTCACTTAATATTGTGGATATTTTAGTTTTTGTTTGTTTGAGACTAGGGTATTATTTTGCCCAAAGTAGTGTCAATCTTAGGGTCTTACTGCCTCACCTCCAAAGTGGCTGCACTTACATGCACATGACACTGTACTCAGCTCCTGCAGGTGTTTTAAACTGGTAGTGGGGCCAATTTCAGCTTCTGTAGTTTTATTCTTTGAAACCTATGAATGTGTTGCCTTTGTGATCGAGCATACTTTTGGAGGTTAGGGCAGTTTATAGAAATCTGGCTATTATCCATAATGTAACAAAAAGTATTCTCCAACCAATTGATTTCAGATTTATTTCTAACTAAAATCTTGCTAGGCTGCTGTGGTTATAGGCAATTTTTCTACATACCTGTCTCTGTGCTGTAGCTGTGGGTCTGGACGCCCCTGAGAACCAAATCCTCCACATGTACACATTCCATGCGTCATATCTGTATGTGTACAGAGTATAATTATGCCTTTAAAAAGGCAGGAAACAAATGATCAAGGTTATATACTCTCCTTGCTTAGAGCTCAATAGTGAGGTGATTGATGGGGTTTGGACAATACAATGCTTATCTTAAGTTAATGTCACTTACGCATTGGGTTGTTTTTTTTTTTAATGCAGAGCTGCACCCTGCACCTCCTGATGTCACCACTGGGCTTACGGAGCACTCACCCTATGAGCGTCCACAGGTGGCTTCTGTGAGAGGTATTCCTCTGGGGTGCAGCAGGAACGTTCTGGAAACTGCAGATGGTGAGTATACCTCTCTTTTTGAAACAGCAGACCACAGATTTTTCTCTTTGGGTATTTAAATGCAGATTTAATGTATTCCCCTTAACAAACCTGAGACAGACAACAGTTATAGTCCTTCCCTGTAAATAAACAGAAACTAGTATAGAGCAGATGTTATTACAGAAACCATCATGTAGAAGAATAATCAGAAATACATGTGGCATTGACCGTGCAGGGACAAGGAGAGTAAGGAGAGAAAAACTCCAACCTTTAGAAGGAAGTAAGTGATTGTATCTTCAGTGAGATCTTCAGCAAGAACACCCTGCAAGACTGTGAATGCCCTGTGCACGCTCAGAAAATGCACTTAGGAGACTATTTAGACCTTCTATAACTGCTAGGGAATACGAAGTGTCTAAAGTTGGTATTCTAAGAGTGGTCTTAAGAATGCGGAAAAAGCTGTTTGCTGGTGGCCCACACCTGTAATCCTAGTTACTCATGAGGCTGAGAGCTGAGGATCACCATTTGAAGTCAGCCCAGAAGACAAATCTGAGGGAATCTTATTTCCATTTTTTTTTTTTTTTTTTTTTTTTTGGTGGTGGTTGGGCTTGAACTCTGGGCCTGGGCACTGTCCCTCAGCTCTTCAGCTCAAGGCTAGCGCTCTACCACTTGAGCTACAGCGTCACTTCCAGTTTTCTGGTGGTTTATTGGAGATAAGAGTTTCACGGACTTTCCTGCCCGGGCTGGCTTTGAACTGCGATCCTCAGATCTCAGCCTTCTGAGTAGCTAGGATTAACTGCATAAGCCACTGGTGCCTGGCTTCTTATTTCCAATTAACTAGCGCCAGAAGTGAAAATCTGAGGCAAGTAGAACACCAGCCTTGAGCTAAAAAGCTAAGTGTAGAGTTTAAGCTCCAGTACTGGAAAAATGAATGAAAGAGAAAGGGGGGGGTGGAGAGAAAGGGCAGGGGGAGGGGCATGGGGGGGAGGATAGCAAAGCAAATTTAAACTAAGGAGGAATGAAACCATAAATTGTGGTTCAAAGCTAGCCCAGTCAGGAAAGTCCCTATGAGACTCTTTATCTCCAATTAACTACTCAAAAACCTGAAGTGGCTTTGTGGCTGTAGTGGTTGAACACTAGCCTTGAGCTGAAGAGCTGAAGGACAGCACCTAGGCCCAGAGTTCAAGCCCCAGGACTGGCATAAATAAATAAATAGTAGTGCAAAGACAATCATAAAAAATAAACTGCAAGCTGTTTTTTTTTAAAGCTCAATAAAATTCAACTTTCTACCTAGATGAATCAAGATAAAAAGGATGAGGCAGCGCAAGGATGCTCACATTTCCACACTAATAGAGGTTCTAGCCAGCACAATTGGGCAAGGAAAAAAAAGGCATCAAAATTGCCAGTTATCAGTGGCTCATGCCTATAATCCTAGCTACTCAGAAGGTTGAGATCTGAAGATGGTGGCTCAAAACCAGCCCAGGCAGGAAAGTCGGTGAGACTCTTAATCTCCAATTAATCACAGAAATATCTGGAGTGTTGCTATAGCTCAAGTGTGCTAGCCTTGAGCAAAAGGAGCTTAGGGACATCACCCAGGCCCAGAGTTACAGGCCCAGGACCGACACAAAAAAGGAAAAGGCATCTAACTTGCTAAAGCTGATAGTAGAATCTTGTATGTGGAAAATCTCTTAAGATTACAAACACAGAATGAATAAATGAATTCTCAAAGTAGCCATCATGCAACAATCTCTGTCTATTAACAGAAACAGTCTGCAAGAGAGAACTTAAATAGTATTTAAAGGCAAAGGCAAAGTTCAACAAAATAAACACCAGGAAGCTGGTACTTAAAAGGGGTGGAGTAGAGTCAAAGGGAAAAGGGTGAATGAATGGAGAAGTGGAAGAAAATGTAGTGAAGAATACAATGTATGTCCTACAAAATTAAGAAGAGTGAGGAAAGGCATGGTCAGGGAGGGATGGATGAGAATGTTGAAAGGGATGACATTGATCAAGATGTATTATATTAGCTGGGCGCTGGTGGCTTATACCTATAATCTAGCTACTTAGGAGGCTGAGATCTGAGGATCGTGATTCAAAGCCAGCACAGACAGGAAAGTTTGTGAGACTCTTACTTACAAGTAACCACCAGAAAATGGGAAAGTAGTGCTATGGCTGAAGGTGATAGAGCGCTAGCCTTGAGCAAAACAGCTCAGAGACAGCATCCAGGACCCGAATTCAAGCTCTATGACCAACAAAAAAAAAGGGGGGGAGGGGCTGGGAATGTGGCTTAGTGGTAGAGTGGTTGCCTAGCATGCATGAAGCCCTGGGTTCCATTCCTCAGTACCACATACACAGAAAAAGCCAGAAGTGGTGCTGTGGCTGAAAGTGGTAGAGTGCTAGTCTTGAGCAAAAGAAGCTCAGGGACAGCGCCCAGCCCCTGACTGGCAAAAACAAAGAAAAAAAAGAAAAACAAAAGGCTGAGCTTGTGAAGTGGTAGAGCACTAGCCTTGAGTGAAAAAGCTCAGGGATGGTGCCCATGTACCGAGTTCATGCCCCCCAACTGACAGAAAAGAAAAAAAGAGAAAGGATGAGCCCAATGAGGGCAAACTCTTACATGTACATGTTTGTTTTGGTGACATCTTTTTTCTCAGAACAGAACAGTTTTTCTTAAGAACTACTGAAGAGACCACAGAGCTTTTGTGTTAGATGCATTCTTTACCATATTAGAAATTAAAATCAATTAAGTGAATCTATTTAAAACCAATAAGAAGTTCATGTTTATATAGATAACCCATACTTATAGACAAAGAATTTCCAAAACAATAAACATTGATGAGAACCAACTTGTGTGTCCTGTGCTTTATCTTGGCTGACAGAGCATCTGAGTTCTTCATCTGATTTATATCACAGGCATGTGGTCTCTTCAGCAGGGCAAAAAAAGCAAATGACATCTTTTTTTTTTTAATTTAATTTTATTTTATTTGAGAACATACTGTACAGAGGGGCTACAATTACATGGGCAGGATAATGCATACATTTCTTACCAAGCATTGCAGCCTCCTCCTTTGTTTACCCTTTACCTCCCTTCCCAGCCTCCCCCCTCCCCCCACCCAATTATACCCCCCTCCCCCCCCCCACCGACATTGTAAAGCTGGTTTTGACATGACATTTTGTACTTCTCATTGTTGCAACAGGTCCACCTGAATCCTAAAACGACTTGTTTGTCCCCATCTCCTCCACATGTTATACTGACATCAAATATAGTGAAAGCGGGGGTTACACTGTGGGGGAGGGACATACAAAGCAACAAAGAAATAATCTTATAAATGCGTTAGAAACACATGCATGAAAGAAACGAAAACATTAAAATACATATTTAAGGGTTCATTTTCCTAACATCACATTATCTGACCTTTTCCGCTTGACTCATACCTATACTAGATATTGCAAATAAGGGAAACCATGGGACCTATGCTTCTTTGGGCCTGGCTTACTTCACTTAATATAATTTTTTCCAAACCTTTCCATTTCCTAAGCAAATGACATCTTGGTCTTGACTTCATGAGTCCTAAAAGGGTCTTAAGCACCCTCTGTGTGTCTCTGGACCACTTTGAAAATTGCTAGCTTGGAAAAGTACCTTTTTCTTGAAAGGCATTTAATAAGTGCTTATTTGAATGAATAAAGTCCAAGACAACTCCTCTGATGGGCCAACTCTGGCTGGATTTGTGAACTCTGGTACACTGGAGTGGTTTACTCTCACGCCTTCAGGTGTAGCATGTGACAATGCTAGTCCCTCTCTGCTTTCCCTGTGACAGGTGTCCCTGTGAACAGCAGAGTGTCCTCCAAAATCCAGCAGCTGTTGAACACTTTGAAGAGGCCAAAACGCCCTCCTCTGAAGGAATTCTTTGTGGATGATTTTGAGGAGTTGTTGGAAGGTAGAGTTCTCTGGCGTCCATGTTTTTGTGAGCATTGTAACCATACTGTCTGAACACACAAGCAAAGGTACATCATGTGTGATGTACATAAAGGCATTTATGTTGTTGCATGCTGCAACATTGTGCATTTGTGAGTACAGACCCGCACAGGCTGCTTCCTTTACATGAGCAGGGAGAAAATTTGTGACTCAGATTAGTGACTTAGCTATTCTTCAGCATCTGATCCAGCGGTTAGCACTTCATAAAAATCCTGCTAACGTTTCACTTAATTTACATTTTTTTCCAGCAAGGATTTTAGTGTAGCAGGGTTAAAGCAGGAAGAAGTGGGAAACATTTTCTGTTCCCATGAAAGAAATGGGAGTTAGGCTTCCATTATTTACATTTTTATTTAAACTTTTAAGTCTAAAATACTTACCTTTCCGTGGTTTTAATGTGTTCAGTTTCCAGCTTAGGTTTGATGCCTTTTTATTATTTTATCCTGTCATTTTTTAGAGTCCCATAGTATGAATGCTTCTTAGAGCAGTCTTACCTTTTCTCTCCTTTTCCATCAGCTTTGTTGGAAAAGTCTTTTTTAACACTAGGACAAATTTGAGTACCTAGCCATTGGAGCAAAGACTATTATTTTCCTTTTCAATGGCAGTTGTCCGAAGTACAAGTTCTGCCTGCTTTGGTCCTGTGTGGGCTGGTCCCTGGAACCAGGCTTCCAAGCCTGAATCTGTCCTCACCCACTGAACCGAGACATTGGGTGCTGGGTGCCACAGTCTAGACCCAAGGGTGGGAACATAGAAATGCTATCCTGTTGTCAG
Organism: Dipodomys merriami; assembly: GCF_024711535.1. Lineage (NCBI taxonomy): Eukaryota > Metazoa > Chordata > Mammalia > Rodentia > Heteromyidae > Dipodomys > Dipodomys merriami. The sequence continues at coordinate 122,627,595 of NW_027203381.1, forward strand.
CCATATCATATATGGTGGCAGTTACAGAAAGGTGGATTGTTTTTATTTTCAAAACAATCATTGTTCATGAGTGAATTGCTATTATTTGGTCTGTGTCTAAGATAATGATAAATCTAAGCAAATATTTATAAATTTTTTATAATCAAAATTAAAAACAAATCAAAGTATGTATTCTTAAAAACAGAATGTGTAAGCCAGGTGCTGGTGGTTCATGCCTATAATCCTAATTACTCAGGAGGTTAAGATCTGAGCATTGCAGTTCAAACCCAGCCCCGGGCAGGAAAGTCTGTGAAATTTAAACAAATCTGGAAGTAGAGTTGTGGCTCAAATGGTAGAACACTAATCTTGAGTACAGTGCCTTGAGGTACAGCAACTAAGTAAGCCCTGAATTCAAGTCCCAAGACTGGCACAAAAGAAGGAAACAAAACAGAACATACACGCAGTTTTCAGACATGGTGGGTTTGTTTTTTATAATCTTAATTTTTTAAATAAAAGGGAATTTCATTGTGATAACTCCATAAATGCATACAGTACACTTTGGTTTTGCTTGCAGTTCAACAACCAGATCCAAATCAGCCCAAACCTGAGGGAGATCAAATGGCAGTGCTAAGAGGGGAACCTCTGGCAGTGGGGACTCCCTGGCCTCCGACTCTACTGGCTGCCCTGCAGCACTGGGGCACAACGCAGCCCAAGGCCCCCTGTCTGACTGCCTTGGATACCACAGGAAAGGCCACCTATACCCTCACCTATGGCAAGTATCAGCAGAAAGCATTGCGTTGTTGTTTATTGGGAAATTATTACACATGCACTGCAACCTGACATACTACCTGGTAAAAGTCCTAAGAAGCAAGCACAGCTGTCAGTCAAGAAGTGTGTGGCCTTGCTTTTGATGCCCTCCCTCCTGCCAGAGAGGCCATTCATTGGCTGTGATTTTGAGTGTGTGAGTGTGTGTGTGTGTGTGTGTGTGTGTGTGTGTGAGAGAGAGAGAGAGAGAGAGTATATATATATATATATATATATATATATATATATATATATATATTTTTTTTTTTTTTTTTTTTTTTTTTTTTGCCTGTCCTGGGGCTTGAACTCTGGGCTTGGGCGTTGTCCCTGAGCTTCTTTTATGATCAAGGCTAGCACTCTACCCTTGAGCCACAGCGCCACTTCTGGCTTTTTGTGTGATTAATTAGAGCTAACAGTCGTACAGACTTTCCTGCCTAGGCTGGCTTTGAACCACAGTCCTCAGATCACAGCCTCCTGAGCAGCTAGGATTCAGATGTGAGCCACAGCACCCAGTGTGTATATATTCTTAATAATATAGTTGATTTAGTTCTATATTCTTTTGGACTTTGTACAAATGGAATCGTGCAGTGTATATTTTTTTGTGTTTGGCATCCCTTGATTCCTTACTACATCTTCATGTGTTTTGCAAAGTGAATACTCTCCTGAAAGCAGAAGGCTTGGTAAGATTGGGCTAGCAGTGCCCTTCTAGCATGTACACTCCACACTCAAAAGAAAACCATAGTTCCAGTGTTTGTACCACTGGCTTGCCCTCTCTTAAAATCCTGTGAAAACATGATTACATAAAAGGTGCAATTTTGTGTCTATGTCATTTTCTTAGTGTATGAAACTCATCTATGATGCTATGTGAAGTTATTTTATTCTCATAAATGGGCCTTTTCCCCAGTCTGTACTGGAGTTTGAATTCATGGCTTCCTACTGCTAGGCAGTAACTCTCCCATTTGAGCCATATCTCTAGCCCTTTTTGCTTTAGTTATTTTTGGATAGGGTCTGTCATTTTGCTAGGGCTATTCTTAGACAGCTATTCTCTGATTTACAACTTTTGTGTGTGCCATTGTGCCTGGCTTCATTGGATCTCATGAACTTTTTATCCAGGCTGGCCTTGAACCATGATCTCAATTTCCAACTCCTTAGTACCTGAGATTACCGGTATGAGCCACCTCATCTGGCCAAAATACTTTTGTGTTTGTTTATTTCAGTACTGGGGATTGAAATCTGAGTCTTTAATTGCCCAATTCCCCCAGCCTATGGATGTATATTTCTTAATGAGTATACAAGAATTCACTTATGCATTCACTAGGAGGTGAACATTTGGGTTGTTTCTGGTTTGGCTGTTAGGAACAGTGCTGCTGAGATGATACTGGTATGTGTCCCTGAGTGCACATCTGTAGGATGAGTTCTTGGAAGTAGCCATGCCATGTTTGGGATAGGGCAGCCCTTGATAGACAAGGGTACTTTCCCAGTACATACCCACCAGTGTGCAGCAACCCCATGCTCCGCTCCCTGAAACTGTCAGCCTTAGAATTGCCAGGGCTACAAATTTGAGCCAATCTAGTGAGAGTATAGCGATGTTGTATTGTGGTTTTAATGTACATCTTTTTCATGATTAGATAGATTGAGATCTATGCATTCATAATCCACTTTGTTGAATGGCAACTCCTTTGTACAACTACTTAAAGATCATAAAAATATATTTTCTTAAAGATTCATTAGGTACACAGTCTTGTCATCTGCAAATAAGGACAGCTTTATTTCTAGTTATTTTACTTCTCCCACCTTCTTACTGTATTGACAGAGGTGTTTCATAAAACGTTGCAGGCAGATGACCCTGACCTGCTTCTGCGTCTAGGGGAATTAACCATGATTGTCCTGCTTGGGTTGTAAAGATGCCCTTCATCCTATTAAGGAAGCTTGTTTCCTTTTCCTTGTTTAAACAGGATTTAAAAATCATTTAAAATAACTTTAAAGTCACCAATGATTATCAATTTTGTTCTCTGCTGTGATGATGTTTGCATCTCGTTCTGTCAGTATGACAAATTACGTTGGTTTTCTGTGACTTTCTATTCATGGGGTAATACTGACTTGGCCAAAATATTACTCTTTTGACACATAGCTGGGTTCATTTGGGCAGTGTTTATTATAATTCCTAATATCTTGAACTGATCCTACATTTGGCATTGGAATTTTTTCTCATTGATTTCACAGATCCCTTAGTTCACAGGAATGTCATGGTGTGGCACTAGGTTAGTATCATTATTAGTGAAATCTGAGTATGAATTCAGAGGACATGGTTGTCAAAATGAATGTGGTTGTGTTACAGGAATTTGAAGGTTTTAAATAATGACGTTTGTGTTCCTTCTTTGCTATACCGCATGGAGTGAGGTTGAGACTGTTATGTGGGGAAGTAGACTTGGGTCTGAGGTTCCAGCAGTTTTCACTGCTGTCCCTTGAATTTCCTGTCTCTGTGGTCCTCAGTGGTAGTCCTCAGTTGTACTCGGTGGTGGGTATGGGTGCTTGTCAGGAGGGACAGTAACCTCACCTTATCTCATGAGCCCAGACCCCAACTCCAGCACTGGTTTAGTAACCATGTAACCATGGGTAGCAAGGTCATGAATTAAATAGAGTAAATGAGTATGTATCACTCTAATAAGTGATGTCACTGAGGAGTGTCAGTGTCTTGCATTCACAGTTTAGTGTTAATTGAAAAAAGTAGGGTGGAGTATAATTGTACTTCTTGAGAATTAGTGAATATACACATATGCATGTATTTATACCAATGTATAAACATAGAATATGACTTTTTCTGTTGACTTCATTATACCCAAAATTTTCTTTAATAAAATCCTGTTTACATTTGAATTAAGAAAAATAAATATGTTATTTTAAAAGAAAACATGTTTGTTGCAGAATTGTGTAGAATAATTAGTTGGAAAAATGTCTGAAGTTCTGTGTATTATGATTGCTACATTATGTATTAGCTTTTAGTGTCTTACATTTTACACTGCTTAGTGTTTTTATTTTTCTATTTTAGGCAAACTTTGGAGCCGGAGTTTAAAACTCGCTTATACTCTACTCAATAAACTAACTAGTAAAAATGAACCACTACTTAAGCCTGGAGACCGAGTAAGTAACTAGAATGTAGTTTTATTGAAGTAAGCAAAAACAGAGACTTAAAAACCTTGTTTCATGATAGGTATTTGACAGATCTTATGGAATGTTTTAGAACAAGTACAAATCGAGACAAGGAACAAGCAGGGTGGTGGTTGAGCCAGCAGAAGGAGGGAAAGGTATACTTGGTGAAAATGTGAACAGTGTGAGAACCATACCTCTTTGTGTGCAGAGTTTAAAGTGAGATTTTACATTGTTTTTTATGGTGAGCCTGTAGGAATTCTTATATGTATTTCTTTTGTGCCAGTACAGGGGTTTGAACTCAGGGCTTCGTGCTTGCTCAGCCTTTTTGATCACAGCTGGTACTTTGCCACCTGAGCCCTGCTTGCTTCCATGCTTCTGGGGAATTGTGCTGATCACATATCATGATTTGCCTACCTCTGCCTTCTGGGTAGCTGGGTTTATAGGCACAATCCACTGTATCCAGCTTGTTGGTTGAGATGGAATATCACTAACATTTGGCTGGCCTAGCCTCAAACTATATCCTTCCAGTCTTCACCTGAAGTAGCTGATATTATAAGAATACACTACCATGTTCTGCTATATATAACTTTTAATTTGACTAGATATTGTAAAACAAGACAAAGCAGCTAAAAAAATTAGGCTGATGGAAAATGGGAAAGGGATAGGAATTTCTTCTGGAAATAAATCTTTACCTGTAATGTCTGGAAGCAAAATTGGGGCCTAAGGATTTGTGTGTGAGTGCATGTGTGCGTGCTGGTACTGGGGCTTGAACTTGGGGCCTTGAATTCTTGCGTGGCTTTTTGCTGAAGGCTGGTGCTCTCCCATTTGTGCCATACCTCCACTTCCAGCTTTGTGTTGGTTAATTGGAGGTAAGGGTCTCACAGACTTTTCTATCCAGGCTGGTTTTGAACTGCAATCCTCAGATCTCATCCTCTGAGTAGCTAAGATTACGATTGTGTGCCACCAGTACCAGGCTCTTGCTCAGCTTGTTTTTTGTTCATTGCTGGTCTGCTTTCAATTGTGTCACTCATCCAGTTCTGAATTTTTTACTGGTTAATTGGCAAAAAGAGTCTTGAGAATATGTCTGCCTGGTCTAGCTTTGACTATGATCCTCATATTTCAGCATCCCATGTAGTTAGGATTATAGGCATGAGCCATGGGTTCCTGGCTTTTGCCTTAAGTATTTTTTTTTTAATAAAATGTAGTAATAGAAGCATAGTATTTAAAGCAGCACAGCCTGGAGTTGGAGCATGGACGATTTCATGAGACCAAGAGGATAGCATATCTGTGTCATTGTGAACTAACTCTTTTTAGCTTTATTGATACAAATTGAGGTGGAGGATGAAGTAGCATTGTGCAGCAGCACAATCTCAGGTAGAAGCCCGGAGAGCCTGTGAGACTGAGCGGCTGAAATATCTTGGCTGAGGTTTGGTCTGCTCAGCACCTCCTACAGATATAGTCATGTCAGGAGAGAAGATTTATTCAACTAAAATGTGGGGTTAGCATTGCTTCTTTTGGAAGCTAGTGTTTTATATAATTTGATTTCTTGATCACTTTTCTTATTGATAAAGGAAGCATTGATGGTAGACACGAATAGGAACTGATTCTTGTTTGCTGGGCTCAGCTTAAAGTAGTTTTGTTGCATGTAAAGACTTGTATTTTTAGTAAAGACTTTCCAACTATTTTTGTAAATATTGTTACTGCTACTATAAAGGTTATGTTCAGAGAGATTATAGTTATATAAGTTAGGTAAAGAGTACATTTCTTTGTGCACGTTACCCCTTCCCTAGCACTCTCCCAGTTTTTCCCTCTAGTCCCTACCCACAAGTTAATGTATAGTGTAGTTAATGTTCACTGTAGTGTCTACTTAGAATCACTGCTGCATTTGTTCACCCTGTTCAAACTATTATTATTATATTTATTTTATTTTATTTTTTGCTGGTCTTAGGGCTTGAACTCTGGGCCTAGGTACTGTCTCTGAGCCCCTTTTGCTCAAGACTAGCGCTCTACCACTTGGGCCAGCTTTTTCTGAGTAGTTTATTAAAAATAAGAGTCTTATGGACTTTTCTGCCTGGGTTGACTTCAAACCGTGATCTTCAGATCTCAGCCTCCTAAGTAGCTAGGATTACAGGCATGAGCCACTGGCTCCTGGCCTGGCTCAGACTATTTTCTGAAGTTATATAATAAGGAAATTTAAGGACAAAGAATGAATCTAAGATTAGATATTTTTTTTTTTGGTTGTGGGGGTTGAACTCTGGGCCTGGGCGCTGTCCCTCAGCTCTTCAGCTCAAAGTTAGAGCCCTACCACTTGAGCCACAGCGCCACTTTGGGCTTTTTTCTTCTTGTGCGGTGCTGAAGAATCAAACCCAGGGTCTCATGCATGCAAGGCAAGTACTGAGCCAATTTCCCAGTCCCTAAGATTAGATTTTTAAACTAAATTTAGAAACTGAAATCTAAAGTATTTCTGAGTTTCAGGTAGTCAACAGAGATTCTAAAAAGTGAAATAAGTTCAAGTCATTCTTAGGTAATCTTACAATTTTTCTTTGTACCATTATAGGTGGCGCTTGTGTTTCCAAATAGTGATCCTGTGATGTTCATGGTTGCATTTTATGGGTGTCTTCTGGCGGAGTTGGTTCCTGTCCCAATAGAAGTACCATTAACAAGAAAGGTAGCAAACCTGGGCTAGTCCCAAGGCTGTTGCCTGTAGTTCTCCTCTGAATTTGAGGTGGGATGCAGTGATGTCTCCCTGCTCCTTCACATGGATGTGGCCTAGCAGGTGGACACTTGAAGAAAGATAGTTACAGGCCAGAACTTTGGAGACTAGTAGACAGTTTGCCTACATACTTTCCCTTGACTTATGTGTAGGTATGGGGGAGATACCCAGTTGCAGGCTGGGACATTGCTCACTTGGCAGAAGGCCTGCCTAACGAGTGCTACATGCTGGGTTTGATCCCCCAGCACCAAAAAGAATACATGAAAAAAAGAAAGTCCCCCTATTACCTATCTGAATTCCCTAATAGAAACTACATTTCTTTTCTTCTGATAAGAGAAAATGTGTCGTCTGTCAAAATTTTGTTTTATTTGGTCAGAACTTTATTCAAACCATATGATCATTGATCATTTTAGTTGTAAATAAACAAGATGGGAATTCTCATGTTTGTCTGTTCACTTACATGACAAAAGCAGTTTTTGTCACTGATGAATTACTACCTAGAACTTGCTTGTTATGGATAGCTGTGCTATCTTAGATAAAAAATAGTAATCTGATTATTGAAAACATGATTTTAGGAGTAGAGTGGGCATATGTCTTAGAAAGTCTGAGTTTTTGAACATTCTAACCCTGTTTTCAGATCATTGTTAATGTGTACATTAATGTTATATATACAACAAATGCTCAAGAATCCCAAACTAAAGTTTGCATCTCAGTTCATCTCAGGGAGATAATATATAATAGTCATGTATGTAAATTTAGTGATGCTTAGGAAAGAAACTAGAGGTTTGTTAAACTTAGATGAAAAAAATGACAAAATTTTGCTGAGGAACATGTTCAAAAGACCTGAGTGAAGAGAAGGTGTTTCTGAGCGGAAATAACTAACCCATGTTAATTAAATGCTTTTAAGTGGCATTAAAAAAAAAAAAAAAGTGAGAAATTAGCTCACTTTCCAGAACGTTGTAGTTACTGCAACAGAAACAAAATTCTTTTTAAATTGTTTTCAATTATTGTCTTTCTTGCCATTGATCAAAACAGTTTATAAATACAATGTACCCTGATCGATGTCAAAACATTCTCAACATTTAAAAGTAATTGCCTTGCCGGGCGCCGGTGGCTCATGCCTGTCATCCTAGCTACTCAGGAGGCTGAGTTCTGAGGCCGAGGTTCAAAGCCAGCCCGGGCAGGAAAGTCTGTGAGACTCTTATCTCCGATAAACCACTAGAAAACTGGAAGTGGCACTGTGGCTCAAGTGGTAGAGCGCTCGCCTTGAGCTGAAGAGTGCAGGGACAGCGCCCAAGCTGAGAGTTAAAGCCCCACGACAGACCAAAAAAAAATTGCCTTATTTTCATAAAAATATAAAAAGATAATAAGATGAAATTGTTCCAGAATTTTAATAGGAGCTCTGTTCTTTCAAGTTGGCCTAAAGCACTAGTGGCTGAGGTTCCTGCTAGAGCCCTGCTTACACGATTTCTGTCTTCTAAGGATGCTGGCAGCCAGCAGGTCGGATTCTTGCTGGGCAGCTGTGGAGTCACCCTGGCCTTGACTACTGATGCTTGTCAGAAGGGCCTGCCCAAGGCACAGACGGGAGAAGTGGCAACTTTCAAAGGTGAGCCCTCTGGAGGCATTAACAGTCTGTATTCTGTTCCAGAGACTGAACAGTACAGAGGCTGTGGGTCTTCATCAAAAATGATAACTTGTTCTGGCTTTGGTGAACCTCATTTTTTGTTTGGTTTGCTGTCTCCACATGGGCTGCTAGCCTTATCCACCTGTTAGAGTAAAATCAAATGAGACTAAGACTTGAGTCCCATCGCCTTCCTAGGCTGGCAGCTGCATGTTGGACACAGGCAGTAATTGTGAGGAGCAGAGTCCTCTGGCCCCTGGTAATGCCAGTCCCTGTTTGCCATTACAGGTTGGCCCCCACTTTCTTGGTTGGTGATTGATGGGAAGCATCTGGCCAAGCCCCCCAAGGACTGGCACCCTTTGGCCCAGGACGCAGCGGCTGGGACTGCCTACATTGAGGTAAGGGTCCTTACTTGGCATACAAGTATAACCCCATAGCTTAGGTATTGATTCTCATAAGAAGATAGCTGCTTTATATTATCTATAACCTAGAAATAGGAAAAATTATATAGAACCTTACTTGATCCTTTCAGGTTATGCTCTGACCTAATTCTTCCCTAATTGACTCCTCTGGGAAACAAACAGATGTGATGGAGCCGCTTAATATCCATGGTATAAAGTGCTCTAGAGTTAACCATGAAAAGAAGATGACCATAGTTTCTGGGTACTGATGAAACACGTCTGTCATCCTAACTACTCAGGAAGCTGAGATCTGAGGATCATGCTTTCAAGCCAGCCCAGGCAGTAAAGTCCATGAAACTCTTATCTCCAACGAACCAGCAGAAAGCCAGAAGTGGAACTGTGGCTCAAGTGGTAGCATAAGCCTTGAGCAAAACTCAGGGACAGTACCCAAGCCCTGAGTTCAAGCCCCCGGACTGCCTTAACCTTCAGTCTGTCCTCATGGCTTTAGATACCACATAATGTTATTTTTTGTTTTCCCTTGACATCTTACAGTATAAAACAAGCAAAGAAGGCAGCACAGTAGGGATCACGGTGTCCCACGAGTCCCTGCTGGCTCAGTGCCAGGCTCTGACCCAGGCCTGTGGGTACTCAGAAGGTAAGGGCCTTCACATCCATGATGTGGCTCATCCTGCTTGCATTGGTGCCTGACATACACACCTGCTGTCACCCCAGAACTCATTCTGTATGTAGCACATTTACCCTGACCAGAACCTCTGACTCTTACCCAGTGGTACCAGGCATCGTGCGCCCGTGTTCACTTTCTCTCTCTAGTGTGTGCTCAGGGCTCTGGGCTTGTGCTGGGCTGGCTGAGTGAGAGCCTTTCCACCCAGGGTAGTTTCAGCAATGCTGCATAGATACCAATGCCATGAACGTGAAAATTCAGCAGTAATTTATTGATACAATGACTGATTCAATCAGTGATGCTTGAAGGCAGCACATTTTTCAGTATGACAAGTAGAACACATTCTTCATAGGACAATATTTTTGGTCCTGTTTTCTGTGCCTGTAGACATGGCTTAAGCTTCATTCATGTCATACTTACATTGAATACATATTTATGGTCATAGACTGTCTCTCGTTGTCATAGGGGCTGCTCCCAATTTATCATTAATTCTGTAAATTAACCTTTATATTTATAATTATATATAATTAATTATGTATGTATATGGGGTACAATGTAAAATATTTTTAAAACTAAAAATGGATTAGTTTTCTTACATTGAAATACTAACGTTGAACAAACTAGAAAGTAAAATCGAATATTGTAGTTCAGTATCTAAAACATTGATGGTTTAAATTCAAGAGGTAGTTTGTAGATATGGCTAAAGACTTGTGTGGCAATTTGGGAAAAAATTTCCAGGATCTTTAATATTTTCAAAAAGAGTACTATTAAATCAAGTCCTGTGGTTCTTCTTCAGTCTCAGTTTTGACCTAGTGTGTACATAGTTGATGACCTGAAGCCAGAGACATTCTTATTCAGACCCCACGGTGTCTGCCCCACCCCTTGGAAGGCAACAGGACCTTCCTGATCACTGTCTCTGGTGTACCTGGTGTGGCTGTGATTGTGAGAGGGTTGCCATGTCTGCCTGTGGCCCCCGGTGCTGTCTCCTGACCCGTGTGAGACTGTAGCTGAAGGATATGTCAGCACACTGAGCAGAGGGCAATGTGGGCATATCAATTGCCACCCTGAACCAGAAAATGAATGCAGAGTGGCATTCTGAAGAGTGACAGAAGCCACCACTTTGTAGATAGAAGATGTAGGAATACAACCAATGGGTATGAGACTCTGTGGTTCTGCATATAAAGCAAGAATGTCCTCAGCAATTTCTTGTCCCACCTCTTAGTTCTGAAGTGTTCATACAAAGCATAGTGATAATATATAGCAACGTACATGTGGTTTCTACAGTATATAATATTCCCTGTATTTTCGGATCATGACCAGCATAGTTCTCTATTCCTATCCAGAGTTATATGCTTCCCATATTGAAATAGACAACCAAACTTAGTGATAAATAAGTACATAGTATTTGAAAGTAGTATTTCTGTATTCTAAAATTCTGACATGCTGGTGATAACAGTCATTTCAGAATTTCTATTGAAAACTCATAGGGCTACTGAAGAGCTGCTCACTGGTTTAATTTTTTTGTTTGCTTTCAGCTGAAACGTTAACAAATGTACTGGACTTCAAAAGGGATGCTGGTCTGTGGCATGGTGTGTTAACAGTGAGTGCCGTTTGCTAATGACTGGTTTCAAAACAAGAGATGAGCTAAGTCCATGAAGTAATGGCATGAGGGCACATTGTTTTGTGGGTTTTTTTTCCTAAAGTGACTAGTCTTTGCCCCTGAGACAGTGTATTTCCCTCCCTCAGAGCGTCATGAACAAGATGCACGTGGTCAGCATCCCATATGCACTGATGAAGGTCAACCCCCTCTCCTGGATTCAGAAAGTGTGCTCCTATAAAGGTACCTGAAGTCGGCCCCCACTTACCTCACCCTTCTTCAAAGAAATCTTTGCTGATAACTGATGATTAAGAAAAAAATAAAGGCAACTTGCAAAAGTGCCCATGTGGACTGAGGAGCTCTGGAGCCTTATGGAATCTGCTGGGCCTTTAAGCCAGCAAGCCCATGCAAGGCCTGGCAGCCATTTGCAAACCAATAATTGAGCTCTTTTCTGCAGGACCAAGACTCCTTATTTTGTTCTTCTGAAGTTTATTTACCACCACATCAGCATCAACCCTAGTATACATATTTGAGATATGTGCAATTTGAAGTTAGAGCTTTTGAAGCTGTCAGTAGCAAAGCTTTTGTTTCAACAATATAGTCTCTGACAGATGAAGTCTAATGAATGGGAGGGGTCACCTATAGGGTTTGGGCCTAACTCCTCTCACCTCCCCAGTGGTTGGGATGCCTCCCAGGGCCAAACAGGAGGCCTCAGCTCTGCATCTGCTCAGCTTAGGCATTCTCTGTCTCTGCCAGTGGAACTCAACAGCCCTCAGTGCACTGACTCACGCTGAGCAGCCTGTGTGTCTGTGTTCTACCTGTGCTGGTGATAGTGTATGTCCTGCAAGTCAGCCTCTAAAATAGAACCAGGTGCAGCTCTCTGCGGGCATCCTGTTCCATGGAGGAAAATAGAGCCCGATGGAAGGGATAGCATTCACTAGACCCTGCATACTGCTCAGCACACAGCCAAATTGAAGGTTGAGTTTTCCATTTAATTCCCGGGTGTTTCTCACCTCATGAACTAGAGGCTTCCAGCATCTTGTAGGCCAGGTGCTATGCTGGTATGGGCAGTACAGGACATCTTTAAACCAGGGGAGTACCTTTAGAAGGGACAGATGGCATGAGGTAAAACAGTCTGATATGTAAAGAGGTAGACACAACTTCTGACTGAAAAAAAGGAAAAAAGACTGAAAAAAGGTCTCAGTGTATTATATCTACATAATCTCAAAGTGGATTTAGGGGTGTTTGGATAGGTTAGGTCACACGTGGGAGAGAGAGCTGCAGAGAGAGCGCCACCCTGGAGAACAGGTCTGCTCCCCTGCTCCTCTGCATGTGGCGACATGCATGCATATCTAGGAGTGTAAGGGTTGTGACACAAGGACATCTCCCTGCAGCTCAGACAGCCCTGGTGAAGTCCCGCGACATGCACTGGTCTCTTCTGGCACAGCGAGGTCAGAGGGGCGTCAGCCTCAGCTCTCTGCGCATGCTGATTGTGGCCGACGGTGCAAACCCATGTGAGTAGACCCTTGTGATCCAAGGCAGAATTGTGGCATTTCCTCCTGTGAACCTTGACTCACCGATGGACAAGGCCACCCGATGACACAGAATCTGCTGTATATGTTTGGCCAACCTGCGTTCTGTCAGTGGAGCCCCTTTAGCTGCTCCTCCTTTGTGTCTGAACTAACTGGGCTTGAATGTGAGTGTGAGCTTTCTGGACCCAGGAATATCCAGGGCCTGGTTCAGGTGCCAGCTAGGGCAGCATCCTTGTATACCACCATTTATCTCCTTTTGCTCTTGTGTTCCCCATCTCTCAGGAGAGCAGGTAAGGCATACAGTACCACCAGAGCCTCTCGTTCCCTTTGTCCACACCTGAACCCAGCAGGACCTTCCTCTGACCTGTAGTGCTGCTCTTCCCATACCCTCACCCTCCCTCCTGCTTGAGCACACGGCTACCCTAGCTCCTTGCCCATCCACCCCACTGTAAGCACACCAGTCAAAGCATGCCACTCCCCTCGAGTGCCTTCTCTGACAGCAAACTCTAGCTTGACACCTATGCCTGGCTCCTGCTCTGTCATGCTGCCAGGGGTACCACATGGCTCTCCTGGCATTAGCCTAAGCACGCAGCTCACCTGCTGTCCTGCATATTGCTCCAACAAATCCATGTACCCTTCTGGGGCAGAAGAGGTTTGTGATGAATCTCTTGGGGTTCTGGAGGCCACAGGGCTGTGCTCCATGGAGCCAAGTCACTGCTAGAGCTTGCCAGCACTAATTGTGATGGGAGCTTCCCGAGATGAGGGGACATCAAGAAGAGGCAGAGCAGTCTGGAGGCAGGGTGCAGATTCCTCAACTCTGAGGCTATGGCCAGAAGCAGACTCTTCACTCCTCACACTGTGGCCCATCCAGTGCCCAGGCCCAGTGTTGTTGGGTGGGTACAGGTTTGGGTCACTGAAGTTCCTAACTGCTCGGCATCTCTTCACTGACCCAGAACCAAAACACAGGAAGGCTGTTCCTGCTGCCTGGGCTAGGAGAAGGCAGGGGAGAGAAGGGCTCAGCGGTAAACAGGCTAGAGAAAAGCCTCCTGTGGGAAGTTTCCCTTCTCTGATGGTTTGGAGATACATCGTATGTGCTTCATCCCTGCTGGCTAGGTGTGTGTTCCTGAGTTACAGCAGTGTTCTTTCGTACTCTGGGCTCGCTGGGGTCAGCTTATTCAGCTGCCCACCCAGTTGTCCCTCTGGATGCCTCTCATGCTCCACCCAATGCTTTGTCCAGGGTCAGTGTCCTCCTGTGATGCCTTCCTCAACGTTTTCCAGTCCAGAGGGCTGAGGCCAGAGGTCATCTGTCCCTGTGCCAGTTCCCCTGAAGCCTTGACTGTCGCCATCCGCAGGTACCTGATTGTCTTCTGCATCCTATACAGCTGAATTGCCTGAGCACCAAGTTTGTGATCCCTTTTCCTAAAGCAGAGCCTGCCCCATGGCAGCATTCAGGCTGCCTGCAACAGTGAGGTGGGTCAAACCACGGCCACGCATGCTCCCCCTCCCCTCACCCCTGCCTGATTGAGCTTGCACAGGAATTAGGTAATAGCTTCCTAGCTAGATTCTCGATTCTTGGGGAGTGCTGGAAGGTTATTTTATTAGGCATTTCTTTCTAGATTATCTTTCTCCACAGTAAATGTTATAACTGAGGAACTTTATCTGTGTAGGTCAGCCAGAGGGGCTCATTGTCTTGCCTAGAGGAGGGTCCAGCCTTCCGTGCTTGGCCGTAGCACTCACACAGCCATTTCTTTTGAGTCACCCGTGCAGTACATCAGGGAGCACAGGGGACTCAGCTCCAGTGTCTTTGTTCCTGGGCCTTGGGCTCCTTTTGCCTCCCTTGCATCCTCACGTGGCCCTGCAGGCCACATATGGGCATCTTGGGTCCCTCTCCCCTCTAGTCATCTCCAGTACATGCTCATTGGCCCCGTCTCTGAGCCTGTTCCAGGGGGTTTCGGGCCATGTGCTCACAACTGAGGGTCCGTCTAGAAGTTAACTTTTTACCTTCAACACAGCAACTACAAAGTCACCCCAGATGTGGTTTTTAAAGTTTTATAGTTACATATTCACAGGTGGTGTGGTCTTACAAATATGCAAGCATTAAGTAACCTAAATTTTAGTAACTTAGCATTAGAAGGGACCCTCACCCTTCCCAACTAAGTCATTCCTCACTCATTTGTTCTACCAGAGTTATCCTCAAACTTAGTGGCTTAATATAGCAGTGGGGCGGGGAGGGGGGGTGGGGAGGGCATTTCCTTTCTGACTTTTATGTGGGCTAGGATTGGAAGGGCCATGTGATATTCAGGGAGATGGTGTCTGACAGACCCTGTGGGTCTGTACAAGCTCTGCCTGTGCTCAGCCTCGGGGCCGCTCCTTTAGAGTGAGCTGGTGTAGGCTTCCTCACAGAGTAGTGACTCAGTCAGCCATTCTGCTCGCCTTGGACTCCAGACCAGCATCTCAGGATACCCTGAATCTACTACTTTAATGGTCTGCCGTAAAAGTCACAGTGTCACTTTCCCTGCAGACATAGGCCTGCTTGCTGATGGGAGGTGTGTGGAAAGTACACCGCTGTGGGGCACTGCTTTACAAAGCTGTCCAGAGAGCTGATAGGAGGAGCGTGGAGCACATTCATCAAAGGGCAGCAGTTTGCAGACAGTGACCTGAGGGCTGGTGGAAAGAGTGTATGTCGAGGGTAAACAGTTGAGAGTCAGTGGTTTGCAGAGAGTGACCTGAGAGCTTTAGAACACACAGTCATCACAAGTTGACTGTGCAGAGCAAGTGCTTCAGTGTGGAGTGAAGACAGTCACTTGGCCATCTCCCCAGGCCATCAGCCCGATGCTGCTCTTGTCTTCTAGGCCACCAGATCTGGGAGGACCTCCTCCAAGGAAAGCTGTGCTTTCAATGAGTGGCCTGAGCTATGGTGTGATCAGAGTTGACTCGGAGGAAAAGCTGTCAGTCCTAACTGTCCAGGATGTTGGCCAGGTGATGCCCGGAGGTAAGGACCCACCTCAGCACACCTGCATGCCACGTTGTTCACCTACAGTAAGCTCGTAGTTGCTCCAGCTCTGCGGTCATAGTCTTGAACCAAACATGTACATAAAAGTTGGTTGCTCGTGCCTGTAATCCTAGCTACTCAGGAGGCTGAGATCTGAGAATCGCGGTTCAAAGCTAAGCCCAGGAAGGGAACTGTGAGACTCTTTTTTTGTTGTTGTTGGGGGGGGGGGTCGTGGGGCATGAACTCTGGGCCTGGGCACTGTCCCTCAGCTCTTCAGCTCAAGGCTAGCCCTCTACCACTTGAGCCACAGCGCCACTTCCAGCTTTTTTCTTTTTGCTTATGTGGTGCTGAGGAATCGAACCCAGGGCCTCAGGCATGCAAGGCAAGTACTCTACCACTGAGCCACCTTCCTAGCCCACTGTGAGACTTTTATCTCCAGTAAACCATCAGAAAACCAGAAGTGGCTTTGTGGCTCAAGTGGTAGAGTGCTAGCCTTGAGCTAAAGAGCTGAGGGACAGCGCCCCGGCCAAGAACTCAAGCCCCACGACCAACAAAAAAAAAAAAAAAAAAGAAAGAAAAAAGTTTCCTCAAAAGCATTGTGTTTGTAAAATACGTCTTCCACATTTGTTTCTTCCTTCTGTATTCAGTTTAGAAATAAGCTGAGATTTGCAGGAAATGAAGGTGCCCCTCATACTGCCCTGAATTCACCCTGCTAGTAGCCACCCCATAGCTGTTCCACTCTCCTCCTATGACAACACTTGGAGGGTTCATTGGCAGTTCTCTTTCCAGAGACTAATAGAGGCAGGGTGCCATCTTACCCAGTCACCCCAGTCCTAGTGATGTCCAGCTTTGTGCCACAGATATGGCTTCAGAGGCTTTGGGCTGCATATCTGCCCCATAGGCAGCCTTGCTAATGGGCCCTCTGCTACTCTTCTGCTATGGGAGGGACTCCAGAGGGAGGGCTATGGACATTGCTAGACAGCCAAATTGGCCCAGACTAGAGTTTGTATAGCAGGCTGATCCATGATGTGTGCATAGATTGGACTGCTTGATATGAGACTGGTATGAGTTTTAAATTGTGGCCTCTAGCTCTGCCTCTTTATACATATGAGTTACATTTTATCCTATAATTCTACCCCCAAAAGGAGTCATTGGTCTTGTAGAATGCTTGAATATGTGGATAAAATATTTTCAAAAAATAGCAGACGCTGGACATTGGTATCTTACACTGACGGAGGCTAAGATCTGAGGATCACAGTTCAAAGACTGAGCAGAAAAGTCCATTTAATTCTCATTTTCCAGTTAACTACCAAAAAGCTGGAAATGGAGCTGTGAGTAAAAGTGGTTGAGCACTAGCCTTGAGCACAAAAGCTCAGACTCTGAGTTTAAGCCCCAGGACTGGCACAAAAGAGCTGGGGTGGAGGAAGTGGGGGCAGGGGGCAGAGAGGAGACAGATAGACAAGGAAGGAAGAAAATAGTGGAGAGTCAGCTGTGTGGCTGTGATCCCAGCAGTCCCAGGAAGATTGGGAATTCAAGGCCAGCCTGGCCTACACATCAGGATTCTGTCTCTTCAAAACAAAACAAAGCAAAAACCCCACAAAAGCAGCATGTTAGAGAATATTTATCTTTATGACAAAGTACAAGTTACTTGTAAATTGTCACAGGTAATTATTTTGAATAAGTACAAGGGTACTCATATTGTGCTCACTTTATTAGTGTAATATGGATTACAGAGAACACACACGCACTTGCCCCTAATTGCTTGCTCTTTTTTCTGGGCTCCTCCACAGCTTCTGGTTGTGCCCTGCTTGCCTGAACATGACTGACCTGGTTATTAGCATAATAATCTTCTACAGCATTCACGTTTACCACAGTGTGAAGTGGATCTGTGCAGTGTGTGCCTTTCTGTGATGTTGGATCTCTCTCTGTGCATACCTAGAGTATTGCTGTGGAGCTAGTGCTGGCGAGGGTAAAGCATTCCCATTGAGTGCCTCCACCTTCTCCATGCTCACGGGAGAGGAAATAATCTGTTGTCCAGGGTTCATTACATGGATGTGGTATACTTCTTAATCTCCTCACATTGCTGTATTTTCATTTATTTTTTGTGCTGGTCCTGGGGCTTGAACTCAGAGCCTGGGTGCTGTCCCCTAGCTCAAGGCAACACTCTACCACTTGAACCACAGGTCCACTTTGGCTTTTTGGTGATTAATTGGAGATAAGAGTCTCACAGACTTTACCGCTCAGGCTGGCTTTGAAATGTGATCCTCAGATCTCAGCCTCATGAGTAGGTAGGATTACAGGACTGAGCCATGGGTGCCTAGCACATTGCTTTATTTTTAATTTTTTTTTGTGGTCCTAGGGATGGAACCCAGGGCCTTATGTATGGTAGGCAATCAGTTTGCCCAAATTATAACCAGCCCTAAAATTACTTTAACTAATGTAGAAAAACAGACTAGTTGAACTATGTATTATCTATGTCATAATTCTCCTAAGAACTTGCTGTGTGTCATTCTGGTAAAAAAAAAAAAAAAAAAGAACTTGCTGTGTGTGTAATGTCTTGATTCTATAATTTCAAATATAGAAGTAAATAAATCTTTGTGAATGATCCAGTGAAATACATTTATGATTTTGCATTTGTCTTCTGCTTAGCTAGTGCATGTGTTGTGAAGGTTGAAGGCACTCCTTACCTTTGTAAAACTGACGAAGTTGGGGAGATCTGTGTCAATTCCAGTGCAACTGGGACAGCATACTACGGATTGCTTGGAATCACAAAGAATGTGTTTGAGGTTTGTCCCTCTTCCTGATCTTCATGTTGAAATTTAGTCCCATGCATGTTGAGTAGCACAGAGCACTGCGGGGACTTTTCTACCCAGAAGGAAGAAGGGCGGGGACATCACTACCTAAGTTGGAGTCAATTGTCCTAAATTTGGCCAGCAAGAAGGCATGATGGCTGTGTCCATGTCGTGATAGTTGTTAGCCTGCTGACACCAGATCATATCAAGGCATAAAGAACACTCAGGTCCTGCTCAGGTGGCATATCCACCCAGTAATAGTGCAGTCCAGCCAAGAAAACAGGCTGTGGAGAGCCAGGGTCCCTGGGAACCTCCTCTTCTCCACAGAACACCACAGGAGTCAACTTGGACTACATGTTCCCCTCCACAGAACACCACAGGGGCCAACTTGGACCCCATGCAGCATGGGTGGAGCTGAGCTCCCCTGCCTGCCTACTGTGTGTTTCTGATGTCCCTCTCCTTGCTCTGGCAGACTATTCCGGTGACTGTAGGAGGAGCCCCTGTCTCTGACAGGCCTTTCACCAGGACAGGCCTGCTGGGCTTCATTGGGCCGGTAAGTATGTCCTCCCATGCCAGCACCCCAGCTGGGGAATGTGGGCTGGTGGTAAGGAATGCTTGGCACTAGACTGAGTATCAGATGGAACCCTGGTCCTGTGTCAGCCCCTGGTTTCCCTGTCAACCATGTCAGTCATGCTAACCGCCCCTGCAATTGCTACCCGTGAGAAAAAGCCACAGATCTGGGGGGGTGAGGGTTTAAAAATTTTTTACGCCCGTCCTGGGCCCTGGGCACTGTCCCTGAGCTTTATTTATTTATTTTGTTTCAGGTTACAGCTTGAGCCACACCTCCACTTCTGGCTTTTTTTTTGGTGATTAATTGTAGATAAGAACTCACAAACGTTCCTGCCTGAGCTGGCTTGGAACCCCAATCCTCAGATCTCAGCCTCCCAAGTAGCTAGGATTACAGGTGTGAGCCACTGGCGCCTAGCTTGATGCTATGCTTTTTATACAAAAACAATAGTGTGACAGGCATGTGAGTATTCGTTGATACTGATGGATACTATTTCAGATGTCCAAAATGTTTTAAATACCTTTTTTTTTTTCTTTTGCCAGTCCTAGGGCATGAACTTAGGGTCTGGGCATTGTCCCTGAGCTTCTTTTGCTTGAGGCTAGTGTTCTCTCATAGAACCATAGCTCTACCTCTAGCTTTTTGGAGTTGTTGAATAGAGATTAAGGGTCCTACGGATTTTCCTGCCTGGGCTAGCTTCAAACCTTCATTCTCAGATCTCAGCACAATACTTCTTAGCTTCCAAGCCCTGTGATTCTCTTCCTGTCCAGGGGCCTTATGGCAGGGAGCATTTCTAGTGCTGGACGGTATCTGGAGACCAAGTTGTTGCTGGCTTGTTTGACCTTTCTCGTTAGTCCTGACCACACCTTTTCTTCAGGATAACCTGGTCTTCGTTGTGGGCAAGCTGGATGGGCTGATGGTTGTGGGAGTCCGCAGACACAATGCAGATGACATCGTGGCCACCGCCCTGGCTGTGGAGCCCATGAAGTTTGTCTACAGAGGCAGGTGATGTGCTGCGGATCTCCGCACCACGGGCTTCAGACTCCTCCACTCGTTAAAATTTGTGAAGTCTGTGCAGTGAAAGGAAAGTCCAATACAATCTTGTAAACACTACAAATTTCTGTACATCAAAAGCACCTCACAAAAATATGTGAGCAGTGGTAGCAGAGTTAACATCCTCACTGTCTTGAGTCCACTCAATTCCTTGAGAACAAGGTCCAGGTTTGTAAGTGGGCAAAGAACAAGAAGACAACCAGCTGCAGAGAAAGGAGCAAGTATACAGCAGGTGTCCAGCTTCCTTACGATCTTAGAAATGCCAGTTAAAACAACAGTACTGGGTTTTTCTAAGAAACCCACAGTAAGGTTTAAGGGAGACACACAATAGTAACCTTTATTGCTCCTGAGACAAAAACCTACCCAGCTTCTCTTTATTTGTGAAGGATCTTAGAGATTCTCATTTTCATTGAGCAAACAGTTGACTTCTGGGGTTGTGGCACAGTACACAGAGGTACTGGGCGGTGGCGGGGCGGGGGGGGGGGGGTTGTCCTGTTCTTTTTCTTGCTCCTCTCACTTCAGGAGGAAGTCCTGATTGGCCTATTCAGCCAGTTGCGTTTCTTTACATTTATTCTTATTAGGTGATGCTTTTTGTTACTCAAACCAGGGTATCTGTGAGCCAGGCTAGGCCCTCCCTATCGTTGACTGTATTTGAAGAAATCTCTAGGGAATCCTGCCAAGACTTGCCCTTCACAGCAGAAACTGGGACACTGTAGATGAAGGTGTCCCTAGGTCAGATAACCCACACATGCTTCTGTGGTAAGCCAGGGAGGCTGGCCCCAGCCATAACCTCCTGTACCCCAGGAGGCAGGGCCAGCCCAGCTACTCACTTGATGGAATATGGGGTGACTACATTTGTAAACAGGGGTCTACTGTCCCCATCAGGGAAGCGCTGAAGAATACTAGAACCTTGAAATGAAACCATAGTCAATGGCATTTGTAGGATGTTAGGGAGAGATTAGCAACTTGAGATGATACCAAGAAATTTGAGCAGAGTAACTGTTCAAACAGAACATAGTTGATGGAATAAATAAAATGAATGCAGAGAATTAACTGATAATGTGAAAATTCAGATTAAGAAATGATGCCACACCAGGCACCAGTGGCTCACATCTATAATCCTAGCCACTAGAATACAGTAGCAGTAATTGTGCTACCTCTATTCCTACCTGCTATCATACACTAGCTGTAATACAGCTGTCCTAAATTCTGTGTAAGATCTGAGGATTAAAGTTCGAAGCCAGCCTGGGCAGAAAATCCTCTAGACTCTACCTCTAATTAGCCAGCAAATAAAAGTGGACTGGAGGTGTAGCTTAAGTGGTAGTGAGCCGTGAGTGAAAAAGCCAATGAGAACGTACGGAACTGACTTCAAGCCCTAGTACTGGCACATATGTTTAAAAAATGCCAGAAGTAAAAAAAAAAAAAAGAGAAGAAAAAGAATTATGAAGAAGCCGGGCACTGGTGGCTCACATCTGTAATCCTAGCTACTCAGGAGGCTGAGGTCTGAGGATTGCGGTTCAAAGCCAGCCTGAGCAGGAAAGCCCGTGAGACTCTCATCTCCAATTAACCACCAGAAAACTGGAAGTGGCCCTGTGGCTCAAGTGGTAGAATGCTCACCTTGAGCTGAAGAATGCAGAGACAGTGCTCAGGCCCAGAGTTCAAGATCCATGACTGACAGATTATGAAGAGAGGGATAGGAGAGAAGAAGGGTATCTAGATGGAAGCTCAGAGGAAGTAGAAGGCAGTCTGAGGGCAGTAGGAGGTTAGGGCTCCTGGGCTAGGGAACCAGGTGCACAGAGGCCCTGGCACAGCACGTCTTTGCTCATGGAAAACTATGAAGAAGCTGTGAAGAGCATGACAGGCTTCCCATAATGGATGTCTGAGTAGACATCTTCCCCTTAAGAGGATGATAGGGAAGTAATAGTTAGAGTTTATGTCCATCTAAATTATCACTTAATTATGGAATTCTAATAAAAATATTCTCAGGCATATGAATTTCAGAAGTTTTGTCTCAGTAAGATTTATGTTGAGCTGGACGCCAGTGGCTCACGCCTGTAATCCTAGCTACTCAGGAGGCTGAGATCTGAGGATCGTGGTTCAAAGCCAGTCCAGGCAGGAAACTCCATGAGACTCTTACCAGAATGACCAGAAAACCGGAAGTGTCACTGTGGCTCAATCGGTAGAGCGCTCGCCTTGAGCTGAAGAGCGCAGGGACAGCGCCCAAGCCCAGAGTTCATGCCCCACGACCGACACACACACACACACACACACACACACAGATTTATGTTGAAAACACTTTTGGACAAATTTAGGAAGTGCTATAGAGTAATGACAGGAGGAAATGAACTAGAAGTAATCAGTTGGATATAACATCCAATGAGTGGTGTGTGTGCCTACATGTGTGCGTGTACACATGTGTGCGTCTGCACACATGTGCATACCCACTGATGGCAGGAGAATGACCCAGTTAGAATGACAGATGTAATAGTCTGAGAGTTTGAGGGGTTTCTTGTTTTCCGAAAGAAAAGATAGAAATATCAACTCAGTCCAAAAGAAGAAAAAGACAGCACGAAAAGGCTTGATGAATAATGTAAAAGTAAGATAGTATAAGCAAGCCCAAATATATCAGTCACAATAAGCATGAGTAGGTTAACTCATTAGTGAAAGATTTAATCTGTTGTGCTGAAAAATACAATTGAACTTTCAAAGAAAACCTGTGCACAGTGAAGTACATTGAATACATTAAGAATAAAAGAAATTTCTTAAAAAATGTGTGCTTAGAGTCAGGCACCATTGACTTATACCTGTAATGCTAGCTACTTGGGAGGCTGAGATCAGGAGACTTGTAGTTTAAGGTCAGCATGGGTAGAAAAGTTTGCCAGACTCCTCAGCCAGTATCTGGGAATGATTTCTGTCATTCTTGCTGCTAGCTTTAAAAAAGTGTGGGGAATAGAGAGATAGCACAAGTTTATGGGAGGGAAAGAATCTGCAGAGGGAAGCATTCATCAAAACTAGAGACTTGCGCCTTGATTACAGGTTAGGGTTTTGGTTGTGGATCTAAAGAATAGTAGAGTTGACTGAACTGGGTTGGTAGGAAAGTAACTTAACAGATAATGTGTGAAAGGAGTTACAGTTGGAGGTAGGGAGGAAGCTAGATTGAGATACCTGTTCAAAGCCCTAATTTGTTTATGGAGTTATTAAATTTGTGTGTGTGTGTGTGTGTGTGTGTGTGTGAACTCAGGGCCTGGCACTGTGTGTGTGTACTCAGGGCCTGGCACTGTTCCTGATCAGGTGTGTGTGTGTGTGTGTGTGTGTGTGTGTGTGTGTGTGTGTGTGTGTGTGTGTGTGTGTGTGTGTGTGTGTGTGTGTGTGTGTGTGTACACTCAGGGCCTGGCACTGTTCCTGATCAGAGGGGTGTGTGTGTGTGTGTGTGTGTGTGTGTGTGTGTGTGTGTGTGTGTGTGTGTGTGTGTGTGTGTGTGTGTGTGTGTGTGTGTGTGTGTGTGTGTGTGTGTGTGTGTGTGTGTGTTTGAACTCGGCCTGGCACTGTTCCTGAGCTTTTATGCTCAAGGCTAGCGCTCTACCACTTTGAGGCACAGTTCTGCTTCTGGCTTTTTGCTTTGTTTTTAGCTCTTTTTATATTTTTAGTTTTTATTGTTATTATAAAGGTGATGTACAGAGGGATTGCAGTTACAAAAGTCAGGTAAAGAGTACATTTCTTTTTCCCCTTGCATCCCACCCGCAAGTTGCATAGTTCATTTTCAACATAGTATACAGTGAGTCCCACTGCTGCATGTGTTCCACCTTTGTCTCTCCATTTTTGTGTCCCTGCCCCTGCCCTCCCAAACGTTTCTGGTTTTTTGTTAGTTAATTAGAGATAAGAGTCTCTCAGATTTTCCTGCCTGGGCTGGCTTCAAACTGAAATCCTCCCATCTCAGCCTCCTGAGCAGCTAGGATTACAGGCGTGAGCCATGGGTATCCAGCTCAGAGATATCAATTTTTGATCTGGTGCCGACCATGTGAGTGCAGCTGGCTAAGAAGAAATGACAAGGCAGAAATGTTCGTAGATTAAGCCACTTGTCTGGTAGTCTCAAGATAAGAGTACCTGACTCTGAATTTAACACTAGCTGTACCAAAGGCTGAGATAATGGATCAGGATTCTACCCTAGCCTGGGTAGAAAAGTCCACAAGATTCCATCTCAGCAGAAGTTGAGCATAGTGGCATGTCCCTGTCATCCCAGCTACTGTGGAAAATAGGAATATCAAATAGTGACAAATAGAAATACCAAGGTACATGAGCAAGAAGCAAGATTGTATCTCAAAAACCAGTGGGAAAGGGGACTAAAGGTGTGACCCAGTGGTAGAACACCTGCCTCGCAGCCTAAGGCCTTGAATTTGAACCCCAGGATTGAAAACAAAAAGCCATGCATAGCACTGAACCTCTCTTATTTTGTGAATGAAAACTTATTTCAGCTCTATTCAAGGAGACTAGAATCTGAGTCACTTTATGAACTTGAAGCAAGCAGTCCCTTGACTGAACTTGAGGCACTGGTGTAGCCTACATTTTCTGAGGAAGAGTTTCTGTGTTCTGCCGCTCCCCTAGGATTGCTGTGTTCTCTGTGACTGTGCTGCGTGATGACCGGGTTGTCTTGGTGGCTGAGCAGCGGCCAGAGGCCTCCGAGGAGGACAGCTTCCAGTGGATGAGCCGAGTGCTCCAGGTGGGTGCTCCCAGCCAGGCACATCTCACAGCCTCTGGAGGGTATTGAGTAGCGACAGGGCTGTGCCATAGAGCCTTTCCTTCACCGTGTGATTCCCCAACTCTTAATAGGTTTTATGGAGCATTTCAAATATGTCAGGTATAAAGAGAATAGTGTCTTAGCTCCTGGGTTCCTATAATCCTGCTTCCTGTTGCATCTGTACCACCAGAAACACCATCAACATACCTTAAAAATTAGCAGTAAATTTTGTGTGTGTATGGATATAGGGGTTTTAACTCAGGACCTCATACTCACTTGGCTGGCTTGCTTGGCTGGTGCTCTACCATTTATGCCATTCTTCCTGCCTTGCTTTTTGCTGATTCTTTTGGAGATGGAGTTTGATGGACTTTTCTGCCCTGTTGGCCTTGAACTGCAGTCCTCTGGATCTCAGTCCCCCAAAGGAGCACTAAGTATGAGCCATCTGTGCTGGCCCAGTAATACTTGATACAATTAAACATCTAATCAGTGTTTAAACTTCTCAGTCATCTAATGGTTATCTAGTTTCTTAGACTCAGAATCGAAACAAGATCACAAATTACAGCTGATAAGACCAAATCTTTAAGGCATTTTTAGAAAAGGTTCATCATTTTCCTTGCCCTTCACTTCAGGAGAAAACAAGTTTTCTGGTAGCATTCTCTGGCCTGACTTGTTATGACTTCACAGTTGTGTGTCACTGAATGTGTCCTCTGTCCCCTGTGATTACTGTCAACTGGTGGCTGTATCTGGAGGTGTCATTAAAGTTATGGCCGTTCTCCTGGTGAAACTCCCCCCGGAAGGTGACTTGTGGAACTCTGGTCCACCTTGGCTTGGCACTCCCATATCCTGTGCTGTGATATGTTGTCTGTGCTGTATGAGATTTTTTTTTTTTTGGTGCCAGCCCTGGGGCTTGAACTCAGAGTCTGGGCACTATCTCTGAGCTCTTTTGCTCAAGGGTAGTACTGTATCACTTGAGCCACCGCTCCACTTCTTGCCCTGTTTGGTGATTAATTGGTGATGAGTGTCACAAACTTTTCTGTCTAGGCTGGCTTCAAGCAGTGACCCTAGATCTTAGCCTTCTGAATAGCTAGGATTATAGGTGTGAACTACCAGTGCCTAGTTAGCCTTTGATCCAGTTGTCCCCTCTTCTTCATCAGCTGCAGCAGCTAGCTGAGTACCTGAGGCTGGTTGTACAGGAAACCTAAGTGAGAGTAACAAATCATTTAGGAATGACTCTTGAGTCACTTTGGTTTGTTTCATCACGAATTAATGGACTAAAACATTTGGCTCTGTTTTTGTGTGTTTTAGCTGTGGGTTTTATCTTTCAGAGGGCAGTGGAAACCCCTTGACATCTCCTGGTGTCTCCAAGGTTGTAGAAGAAGCAGGAAGCTCAGAGGCACAGGACACCTGTCCTGTGCAACAAGGGGTCCAATGTCAGAGGCTACTCGGTGTTACTGGCTTGATGCACTGGATATTCTTGATGTTACTGTCTTGGTCTCTGTCCCTGGGCCCATCTGAGAGGGAAGAGTAGAAATGCTGTTGAAGTCCTGTTAGACAGCACCTTTGGAGCTGTGTCACCAGCCAGTTCTGATTCGATCCATTCGCCAGCTTCATTTTACTTTCAGTTATGAGGGACTGCTTTTAAAAATTTGACATTCCATCCTAAGCATGGTCCCAGATTTAGATCCAAAAGCAAGACTGTTCAGACATTTCTGTTCTTGCTGGCTCACCCTTTCCCGACAGATGCACTGCAGTCAGTTACAGACTTGTGTGTGTCCCTCTATTCTTGGGTGACTCCTTATGTGAGTGCCCATTGCCTATGTACGTAGCAAGTGGTCTCCTCTTGTCTCTCTCCATGTGTGAAAGCTTGTGTATGTGTGCATGGGTCTCCCTGTTCTGAGTAACACCATCTGTATGTGCATGCACTGTGTGTGTCTCTCCTTGCCTGTGTGTGCATACTCTGTGTGTGTGTGTGTGCATGTCTTTTTGTTTGTAGTTAACATAGTGTGTATACGTGCGACTCCCCTTTCTTGGTTGAGTGTCAGAAATATTCACACTTTCTACTCCCTCTCACTTATCCACACATCCCATAGATTCTCTGCTCCTGGACCTCTCTGTCCCACGTGGTGTCTGCTTCCAGCTTCTCCAGACCCTGGGCTGGTAGCATGTGCTCATCAGGGTCCTTGCCTTCTAGGCCATCGACAGCATCCATCAGGTAGGGGTGTACTGCCTGGCCTTGGTTCCTGCCAACACCTTGCCCAAGGCTCCTCTTGGAGGGATTCACATTTCTGAAACCAAACAGCGCTTTCTGGAAGGGACACTGCACCCATGTAATGTGCTGATGTGCCCTCACACCTGTGTCACCAACCTCCCCAAACCACGTCAGAAACAGCCAGGTTAGTTGTACCTAACAGTATGACTCTCTAGTCTTAAAATTGGCAGTAGTCACACCATGGTTAGAACCTCGAGTGGTACCCGTTAGGGACAATTGTATTGGTAAATCTGAGGTAGTATTTAGCTGTGGGCAGCTGGGAGATGGCTCCTGGAGGGTCGAATGCACACCCATGAGCAGGCTTGGGCTATGGGAAGGAAGGGGCCCTGCTGGGACCACTGTGCAGTGAGTGTCAGCCCTGTGACCGGCCACAGGTTTGATGGCACCTTGGAAGTTTCTCAGTGGTCTGTTTCCCACCCTGATATTACCCATTTGAAAACTAGTTTTAAAAACAGCTTTAACTGTATGTATAGTGTGTCATTGCTTTGGTTACATCAATTTTTAGCACAAGCCTATTTTTCTTTTGTTAATTATTAGTCACATAACCCTTGTTATTATTATTATTGCTATTATTAGTGTGTGTGTGTTTGTGTGTGTGTGCGTGCGCGCGTGTGCGTGGTGGTCCTGGTGTTTGAACTCAGGGCCTGGCCACTATCCCTGAGATGTTTTTGCTCAATGCTAGTGCTCTACCACTTGAGCCATAGCTCTATGTTCAGCTTTTTGGTAGTTTATTAGAGATAAGAGTATTGCAGACTTTTGCATTCAAGCTGGCTTCAAACCTCAATCCTCAGTTCTCAACCTCCTGAATAGCTGGGATTACAGGCATCAGCCACTGGTGTCCTGCTGGACACATTATTTTATTACTAAATAAAATAAATTTCATCAATATTTAATTTTCTGATTTATGCATACAATAAACTAAAAATATGTGAAGAATTTGGTTGAGGTCCCAAGGGTTTGGGGTTTGGTCCCAAGGGTTGAGGTCCCACATTTCTCCACATGACATTTATATTAGAAAAGAGAGTTTCTTTGTCACTCAGCATAAACATGTGGTTGGTTTTCTGAATAATTTTATGAAAAGAGTTCAATGTCTAATGCAAGCACATTTTAAGTCACATGATAAATTTAGATTGGAAGTTGACATCTTCTCACTCAGAATCCATTTCTAGAGGTTGGACCAGCCTCGATGATTGTTGGGAACTTGGTTGCTGGAAAGAGAATTGCACAGGCCTCTGGAAGAGAGCTGGCCCACCTAGAGGACAGTGACCAGGCTCGGAAGGTAATGTGTGGCTTCTGGGAGAGGGGAGGGAGCGTAGCGTTTGACTCCCCGGGTAGTGGGTCTGCAGCTCCACCTCCGCCCTGTGCTAAGTCAGCCCTCCTCTTGCAGTCCCCGTTCCTGGTCGATGTGCTGCAGTGGCGGGCTCACACCACCCCTGACCATCCACTGTTCCTGTTGCTGAGTGCCAAGGTGCGAGCAAGGCTGTGCCTAGTCCCTCTTCAGTCGGTTACTCCAGGATCCTTACTACCCTCGTGTTCAAAGAATAGCACAGCTCCTCATCAAGATATTTTCTCTGTCTTCTGCTTTCCTTGTGTGGCCCTGTCTTTTTGTGCAAGCCACACAATAGTCCTTCTGTTGATTTTGTATGTAGCAGGAAAATTCTCATCATCTCCATTTTTAATTAAAGATAGTATAAATATAAATAGTTTGCTGGGCACCGCTGGCTCACGCCTGTCATCCTAGCTGCTCAGGAGGCTGAGATCTGAGGATTGTAGTTCAAAACCAGTCCAGGCAGGAAAGTCCGTGAGACTCTTATCTCCAATTAACCACCAGAAAAAAAAAATGGCAAGTGGTGCTGTGGCTCAAGTGGTAGAGCACTCAATTTGAGCTGAAGAGCTCAGGGACAGTGCCCAGGCCCAGAGATCAAGCCCCACGACCGACAAAAAATAAATAAAAATTACACACACACACACACACACACACACACACACACACACACACACACACACACACACACACACACACACACACACACACACACACACACACACACACACACACACACACACACACACACACACACACACACACACACACACACACACACACACACACACACACACACACACAGAGTTCTAGATTTGTAAGCTTAAAGGAAATGTTTGTGTGGTAAAACTTAGGTATTTAGATTTTATAGCATTATTTGAAATGTAGACTTTATATTGGTTTTTAGATTTGAAATGACAAATCCTACTTATTCTCTGAGCCTGCTGCCTGTGTATTTGGAAAATTTATATTTTGAATACCTTGTAGTGTGCTTTACACTGTATACTAGGAGTGTCATATTTCTTATTTTGAAACACTCCCCAACTTAGACATTTAACTCTTCCCCTAAATCACAAGTGTTCAGAAGACCAACCACAAAGGGAGAGGCTATAATCCTCTTCTCCCAGTATGAGCAGGGATACATGAGTCCCTGTGAGCCATAGCATGATAACCAGCTGTAAGAAAATGCTGTGTACTCACTCAGGGTCAGTTTTTCTGTTTTGCTTTTTTGAGACAGAATCTTGTACTATGGTGATTATTTAAATTATCGCCATCTTCAAATAAAAAGAGAAAGAGAAAGATGATATGAATAGTTAAAGAGAACTTAGATACTTATTATATTATTACTTGTGATATATTTGAAGTAGAAGTAATTGGTTAGAACAGCTAAAGGTGTTCTATACTGGCAGTCCCGATTCTGTCCAGTGAGTGGGGTGCCTGTCCCTCTGCTTCATGCAGTTAGCTGACACCAGCATTACCCAGGGCTGTCGACATGCGGTGCCTGTCACAAGAGCCAGGTGTGCAGAGGCTCAGTCTTCAGATCGACACTCTCTACCTCCCTGTGTCTGCACACTGACAGAATCGATTGCCTTCCCAGGGCACAGTCACCAGCACTGCCACCTGTGTCCAGCTGCACAAGAGGGCTGAAAGGGTGGCAGCTGCTCTAATGGAGAAGGGGAGACTGGACGCAGGGGATCATGTGGCTTTGGTCTACCCCCCAGGTGAGTGTACACCTGGGGCCCTCCATCTTAGGTGTCAGCAGGAGCCCCTGTGGCCAGCCAGGACCCCGTAGCTGGTCCTCTGAGGGACTTCTGTCTATCCCATCTTCCTTCTCCTGGGCTGAGGTGTGCTCATCTCCCCAGGTGCTCCATTATGATTATCCAGAGCAGGATCTAGTCCTGGGGAATCTGGGGCTGCCATGGTTAGTTGGACTCCTCAGTGAGCAGAGCCAGAATATCAAACTAACAGGACTGCCTCTTAGGGACAACTGTTGGCTCTTGGTACATGCTGTTTTTCCAGCTTCTTCTACAGAGCCTGTTTCTTCACACCCCAAGCCTCCTATTTAGGGCAGAAATGACAAGACTGGAACATCCCAAGGTCATGCACTTGCTGTATCCAATATTGACATTCAGCATTACCCATGTGGGTGTGTGCAGCCACCTTTGTGGCTTTCAAGTATAAGCTGGAGTTTTGGCATGTGGTCACTTGCTCCCTTCTTGGAATGACTGCTGCCCTCCCTTCCTCCTGCTTGGATGTAGTTCTGTCTATTCCCACCCAAATGAGTCAGACTAACTCTGGAAAATGGGTTTTAAGCATGGCATGACTTTCCTCCAAGCTTCTTGGGGAATTTAAACCCTGGGCCTGGTATGGGTGAGGGAGCAGGAAGCCTAAAGCCTACAGCACACTGTCCCCGGGGATCTCTGAGACCATGGAGGTCTGGAGGTACAGCTGGAAACCTCTGTCATAGACAGCTTGTCTCAGCAGTTTTCCTCCAGGGTCTTGTGTGAAGACC
The DNA here is from genome assembly GCF_024711535.1 of Dipodomys merriami. NCBI lineage: Eukaryota > Metazoa > Chordata > Mammalia > Rodentia > Heteromyidae > Dipodomys > Dipodomys merriami. The sequence continues at coordinate 122,658,316 of NW_027203381.1, forward strand.
TGTGCACCCTCCCAGTGCTCAGGGATGTGCCTAGTGCTGCCTAGGTGAGTATCTGGGACTTCTCTGTAGCCTCGGGTCTGGGAATGTGGCTCAGTGGAACAGTGCTGGCCTAGCATGCATGAGGCCATGGGTTCAATTCCTCAGTACCACATACACAGAAAAAGCTGGAAGTAGTGCTGTGGCTCAAGTGGTAGAGTGCTAGCCTTGGTCAAAAGAAGCTCAGGGACAGTGCCCAGGCCCTGAGTTCCAGCCTTAGGACTGGTTAAAACAAACAAACCCAAAACCGTATGCAGCCTCAGTCTTCTTGCTTACACCCTAGTCCCTCTGCCACTTGGCCATCGAGGGAGTGGAAGATACCCTCTTCTCTGCCACACTGTCTACACAGGCCAGGTTTCATAAATACAGGTCAGTTTAGAATCAGTCATGGCTGTCTCACAAGGAATCTCACAAGGAAATCTTGGCTTGATTCTCCCTTGTCTCTGTGGACAAGTATTCTTGGTCATCTTTACCAGGCCTGGACTTGGATACCCATGCTGTAATCCCTGGGCTCACTACCTGCTCTCTTTCCAGGGGTAGACCTCATTGCTGCATTCTACGGCTGCCTATACTGTGGCTGCGTGCCTGTTACTGTGAGACCTCCACACCCCCAGAACCTAGGCACCACTCTGCCAACAGTGAAGATGATTGTGGAGGTGCGCTTACTCGGATCCATAGACCCCTCCTCGTGTATCACCACCGCTGCAAGGTGGCACGCAGGTGAAGGGCAAAGCTCACCGCTTACCTAGACCCTCCCTCACTTCTGTGTGGCACAGGTCAGCAAGTCTGTTTGCGTCCTCAGCACCCAGGCCATCACAAGGCTGCTCAAGTCCAAGGAAGCAGCCACCGCTGTGGATATCAGGACCTGGCCAACCATCCTAGACACGGGTAAGTGTCTCCAACAGCTGGACTCACCAGGACAAACTCCTTCTCTTCCTCTGCTGTAGGACTTGTTTTCCTTCCTTCCTTCCTTCCTTCCTTCCTTCCTTCCTTCCTTCCTTCCTTCCTTCCTTCCTTCCTTCCTTCTTTCCTTTCTTCCTTCCTTCCTTCCTTCCTTCCTTTCTTCTTTTCTTCCTTCCTCCCTCCTTCCCTCCCTCCCTCCTTCCCTCCCTTCCTCCTTCCTTCTTCCTTTTCTTTTTCTTTCTCTCTCTGGTCTTCTTTCCCTCTTTCTCTTCCTTCCATCCTTTCTTTCTTTCTTTCTTTCTTTCTTTCTTTCTTTCTTTCTTTCTTTCTTTCTTTCTTTCTTTCTTTCTTTCTCTTTCTCTTTCTCTCTCTTTCCTTCCTTCTTTCTTTCTTTCTTTCTTTCTTTCTTTCTTTCTTTCTTTCTTTCTTTCTTTCTTTCTTTCTTTCTTTCTTTCTTTCTTTCTTTCTTTCTTTCTTTCCCACTTTTCCCCACTCCCCCAGTCTCCCAGTCTCCACAGACTCAGAGAGTCCTGAAGAACCTGCACGGCCACACTCCCTGGAGGGAGAAGCCTTCCCACGTGCACACACAGGAGAGCTCCTGCCACAGTGCAACTTCCCAAGCACAAACCAGCACCCCCCCCCCACTCTTGCCTGTGGAGGCTGAAGCCTTTACCTGTGCAGAGTATGGGCAGGAACAGAAATGTGACTCACGTCTTCTGTTTAACAGATGACATACCAAAAAAGAAAGTAGCTAGCATTTTCAGACCGCCCTCCCCAGACGTGCTTGCCTACCTGGACTTCAGCGTGTCGACTACTGGGATCTTGGCAGGGGTGAAGGTAGGCCTTGCTGAGCCCTTGTTTGCTCTAGCCTCGACCACTAAGGGAATGGACAGAGTGATGCTGATGTAGCTTTCAGCAGATCCTTGTGATGCAGAGCACAGAGCAACAGTATTGTTTTTTAAAATTTGTGTTAAAATTGATGTTTTATGGTAATGTCTAGCTGTTCTAATGTATGACTAGCCCCTAGGAAAAGACAGCTTTGATGAGTCTTATTTTCCTAGGCACTAGGAGGGTAATTAAAGACCTCTGCTGTCCTGGACTCTTGCTCAGAGATGCTAGTGTACGGCTTTCAGAGCATTACTCAGGTTCTGTGGGGATGAAGAGGCTGTGCTGCTGTAGTGTAGAGCCCCGTCCCCCCCCCCCCGCCTCCTGCCATGTTGACTCAGAGCAGATTCTGTGCTGACCCCTCTTCTTGCACCGCTGAGCAGGTCTTTCTTCCACTCCCTCAGATGTCTCACGCAGCCACAAGTGCCTTGTGCCGCTCCATAAAGCTGCAGTGTGAACTGTACCCCTCGAGACAGATTGCCATCTGCCTGGACCCCTACTGTGGCCTGGGCTTCGCACTGTGGTGTCTTTGCAGGTGAGAGCAGAGCCCACCACACACAGGCCTGTGTCCTGTAGCAATTGAACATCCAGGAAGCTGAAGAGACACGCAAGTGGGTTTATTTGAGGATGAGGTAGATAGGAGTGTGGGCCTACGGTGGAATAAAAGAATAAAAATAGTTTTCATGAGCTACAGATGCTATCCATTATTAGTTATTGAGAATTTGTCGAGAGCTGTGAAGCGAGGGCCTTCTTTGGAAGAAGGAGCCCTCAGCACGGAGTATCCATGGATGCTTCTGAAGTGTTTTCTGTGTAAAGCCAGGTTCCTTGTATGTCACTCCCAGACTAAATACCACAGTACGGCTCCTGGACGTTGAGCAAGCCTGTGCCGTCCTGGCTGGAGAAGCAGTGTCCTTGAGGAAGGAAAGAGTGTGGCTGGCTCTTTCCTAACTTCTCCTCCACCTCCCAACAGTGTCTACTCAGGACACCAGTCGGTGCTGGTGCCCCCATTGGAGTTGGAGAGCAATGTGTCCCTGTGGCTGTCAGCCGTCAGCCAGTACAAGGCCCGCGTCACCTTCTGCTCCTATTCAGTGATGGAGATGTGCACCAAGGGCCTGGGCACACAGACTGGTGCCCTCCGGGTAAGTACCTGCACCGTGGGGCTCCTTCAGCTGCACATTCAGTGGAGAGGAAAATGTGGGAAGGGCGTAGTGGGTAGATGGGACACCAAGTATAAATTCTTAGATCAAGACAGGCTGAGGGAACAAACAGGGTTATATTTCTTTGCCTTGTACGCTCAGACCTAGGGCAAACACCACATGTTTTAGGGACCTTCCAGAAGGTCCCGGAGCCCCGGACTGCTCGTTGTAGACCAGCTCCCTGTTCCTTCATAGATGAAGGGGGTGAACCTGTCGTGTGTGCGCACCTGCATGGTGGTGGCTGAGGAGCGGCCCAGAATTGCGCTGACACAGTCCTTTTCCAAGCTCTTCAAGGACCTGGGCTTGCCGGCTCGTGCTGTGAGCACCACCTTCGGGTGCAGGGTCAATGTGGCCATCTGTCTCCAGGTAAGGTGGCCATGCCCGGGATCACCAGGACCTGTGGCAGGTGCAGTCAGAGACACAGGTTCCCAGGCTGGCATTAGTATGAAGTTTTCTGCCTACCTGGGTCTTGAACAAATGAAAAGGCATAGCTCAGAGGCAGCGACATCTCTTCTCCAGAGCAGAATGGGGTCCTTTTCTGGGCCCCTGAAGTACCTGTTGAGCACATGCCTGTCTTCAGAGCGGTCATTTGGCAGGGAAGGCCTCCATGTAGAGGCTGCGTGTGTCAGAGCCTGCTCTGACTCGGCCTGCTCTCCACTTGGAGCCCCAGGCCTTGGGAGTGAGGAACTTGACTGGGTCTCGTCTTGGTGTTCCTTCCTGTGCTGATTGGTGGCTCTGAGTTAAGACCTGAACCTGCTCCTTTGCTCCATGCTGGATATATGGGAAGGCATCTAACCTGTGTGTGTTGCAATCTGGGTGCCAAGCATGATGCCAGAGCTCCTCATGGAATACCTGTGTTTGCTCTTCAAGATACTGTGATGTGTTTTGCTTTCTCTCACGTGTTTCTCATGTGGCCTGTGGCCTTCTGTTTGTTTCCTGTGCTGTCTCCTCCCTGTCTCCCTCTGCTGGCCGCCTTGGCCTCTGTCAGCCCAACAGGCTGGGAAAGCTGGCTGAGCAGGTATGATCTTGACCTCACCTTCCACCTTGTTGGTGCCTCTGTTCTATCCCCCTGCCTCCCCATGAGTTCATGTGACCTTTATGTGGATTCAAGACTAGTACCTATTTCCTTTGTTAGCTTATTTGTCACCATAGATACCGCTTGACATATTACAAAAGCTCCTTTGTAACCATATTTTAAAGTAAAACTAGCTGAATACCAGTGGATCATAGCTATATTCCTAGCTCCTCAGGAGACTGAGATCTGAGGATTATGGTTCAAAGCCTGCCCAAGCAGCAAAGTATGTGAGGTTCTTATCTCCAGTTAACCCACTAAAGAGCCAGAAGTAGAATTGTTGCTCAAGTGGTAGAGCACTAGCCTCGAGGCAGTGGGGGGCGGGGTGGGGGGGTGGGAAGCATTAGAGACAGTGCCCAGCTCCTGAGTTCAAACTCCAGGACCAATAACAAGTAAAACTTTGCCTATACATTCTCAGTTCAGAGGATTAATTATTCCAGGGTAGATGTAGGTGGGATATCTGAGCTCTTCAGGAGGTGATACTGATGAAGACGATCACTTAGTCAATATTCCTTATCAGCAAAATGACTCATGCTGTCCTTTAATCAGGACCAATGTCAAATGCAAGACCTGGAAGTCAAGATGAGAGTCCGTCTCATGAGTGGCCCCTCCCCTGTGCTAGGTCCCTGGTCAGTGCCGGTGGAAATGTCCCCGGCTGCCGTGAGGCTTCCCCTCATATCAGTAGACCAGTGGGATAGGAAATTGGTAGAGCTGACATGAAAATCATGTGACCTGACGTTTCCATTCAGTATTATTGCATGTGTCACTCCTAATTGTCAAGCCATGTAGATATATGGGTGGATGTCCAGGACCCTGCGCTCTGGGATAGTCTGGCTGCAAGGAGCAGAGCTGCCCGTGTTGGCAGCCCTCACGCCACCCCTGCCCAGAGCTGAGGCCGTGAGGGTCCTGAAGGAAGTTCTTCTGATATTCTTGCAGGGCACAGCTGGCCCAGACCCCACAACTGTCTACGTGGACATGCGGGCCCTACGCCACGACAGGTAATGCCCCTCTCCTTGCCTGCCTCTTTGGAGCAAAGTGACACAGGCTGTGTGTGCCCTGAATGTATCTCAAGGCCCAATGCTCTAGTGAACAGCTGGCCGTGTTGGGCTCCAGAGGCCCAGGTGTCAGTAGATGTCTGGCTGAGTTGGGGCCGTGTGTACTGAGACCAGGGTCAGCACTGTGGGCTTACTCAGGCTGTGGGAGAGACGGACTTCTGCCTCTGCCTCCCATGTTCCCAGAACTGCCTCAAACTCTCTTTGTATTTAATCCACACAGTGCTGCAGCTAATAGGAGCGACCATACATTAGATAGTTGCCTTTCTTGGGACAGGAGAACCAGCTAATGACAAAAACTTTCTTACCTGAACTTTCTTGTTTAGCATCTGCTTTAGTTTTCACATCAGAAACATGTTCTGGGTCCTGGTATGTGTTGCTGGCCTTCCATGTGTATGTTCAGGGTCCTTCCTTGATGGAAAGCTTGAAAGCTATGTTTGATCCTCACACGTAGCTGTACTGCAAACAGTTGGTACGGTTTACTGGCTGGGTCCCCTGGGCAGGCCCACAGCACAGCCCCTGCCATGAGCATAGGGTGGACGGGAAGTAGCCCTGGGACCAGTGCTTCAAGGCCTCAGGGCCATCGGTAACCCAGCACCCCAGACTGTTGCCTAAGACGCTTTATGGCAACAGATTACCCTAGAGCCTCTCATCACCTTATGAGTTGCTTGTTTTTTTTTTTTAATGGGAATTACTGTCTGTGTAAGTGAATTCTATTTTGAAATCTTCCCCTGCAATTCCAGGGTTCGTTTGGTGGAACGGGGTTCTCCGCACAGTCTGCCGTTGATGGAGTCTGGAAAGGTAGCACGCAGGATTCCTATGCTTCCAGCTTGCCAGTCCCATCGCCAGCACCCCCTGGTGGGCAGTTGTGGCCATGCGCTTCTGGTGTACATGTTGGCTGGCCTCTGGCATGGCTGGGAGGCTGCACTTTCCTCCTCACTGCAGGCACCGAGAGTGAAACCAGTCTAAGTTGGGAACACATGGATCTCAATAGAGGGAGAGTTCGAGGGTGGGAGCAGAGGAGCTGCTTCTGCGCCAGGGGGTGGGAGACTGCAGGGAGACCGGCCCCTGGCTGGCCTGCATCCACACAGAGCGGTCACAGGTGCCCAGCTCCCCCATAGCTGGGGTCCTAAGGGAGACACCTGCAGGCCATAGTGGAGGAGACAGCTTGAGGAGTAACGGTAAGCCCTCCCTTCAGCTTCCAGTCACAGCGGTGGCTGTCCCGGGACCGAGGACGGGGAGCTTATGCCCTAGGTCAAGGTGGCAGCAAAGAAGAGGCTCCTTCATGGCTCACTGCAGGGATTGATTCTGGAATGGGGAAGAGTGGGCGGAGCTATGAAACAGCTTAAGGGTGCTCAGGTTAAAACTGAGCTGCTGAGCCTGGCGCTGGTGACTCACACCTGTAATCCTAGCTACTCAGGAAGCCAGCCCAGGCAAGAAAGTGTGTGAGACTCTTATCTCTAATCGCCAAAAGCCGGAGGTGGAGCTATGGCTCAAGTGGTAGAATGTTAACCTCAAGCAATATATACGTATATATACACACACACACATAGCACATATATATGTATACACACACACACATATATGTGTATATATATATATATATACATATGTATCAGGGATGGTGCCCAGACCCTGAATTCAAGCCCAAGAGGACAGGCACATAACAAAAAACCCAGAGCTGTTCAAAGGGATCAGCAGATATAGGTTCAGGGGACCAGGCATCCTTGGAACCAGAAAAGGTCCAAAGGGATGGCTAAGAAGATTGAGATTGACAGGTTATGGAGGGGTAGGCAGCATGTCCTAGTGTGGCTGGGGACCCAAGCACGCAGATCCTCCTGGGTACTGTGGCAGGGCCCAGGTGGGAGCTACTGGGAGGCCAGTAGACTGTGCTAGAGCTGAGGGACAGATGAGCATAGGAAGGGGCAGAGTCTCACCAAGCTCACGTTCCCTGTCCCCATCTTGCAGTCTCTTTGAGAAACAGACCATCTGAGAGCCAGATCAGATGTGGTCCAGCGAGTAGTGGTCCATTTGTGTGAAGAGCTGAGACCCTCAGCCCCTTCTGAGCTGGAGTTCATGCACGATGTTGCAGTCCTTTGTGTCAACTTCGCATGTTTCTCTGTGTGACAATTCTGAGTCCCCTCAGTACCTGCTCCCATGTTGCTATGTGTGGCTGTACTGTAATGGTTTTACCCCTTTGTTGTTTCTTTTCCCTCCCTCTACTGTGAGGCTGATAAAGTGAGATTTGACTTTAGGGTTAAGATGAGCCACAAGGGGAGAGGGTAGGAGTTCCAGTTGCATTCTGGGAGATGGGACAGTGCTAGCAGGACAGGACAGAGCAAAGAAGGGCCTGGGGCCCACCACAGGCACATCCCTTCTCGTGATCCCTGGCCCCTGTTCCATCTGCAAGAGGTCCACACTGTCATTGCCCTGTTTCATATTTGTGAGACTGAGATGCAGTACATAGCCAAGATTGTGCAGCAGGTGATCTATCTTGAGCCCAAGAGTCACTGGGTCTGGACGTGGGAGCATGCATAGTGACACAGCCTCCACCCAGGCTGCATTAGTCAGTATATAGTCACAGTGCAGGCCTTCTGAATAGGCAGGGCCCTGGGGAAGGAGGAGGCTCAACCCAGTTGACAGACTTGACCCTCCCACAAGACTGGCTGCCTGCTGGTGGTGGCAGAGGGTCCTCTGCCTTAGTAGACGCCCAGGGTCAGCAGGTTAAACCAGAATACTCCCTCCCCTCCCAGCAAAGAAAGACAGGCCGCGTTCGCAAGAACTAGGGCTATTTTGTTCAGATTCACAACTTCTTCCTTTTTTTTTTTTTTTTAATGGTCCTGGGGCTTGAACTCAGGGCCTGGACTCTGTCTCGGAGCCTCTCTGTGTTCAAGGCTAGTGCTCTACCATTTGAACCATAGTGCCACTTTCGGATTTTTCTGAGTAGTTCATTAGAGATAAAGAGACTGTTCTGTCTGGGTTGGCTTTGAACCGTGATCCTCAAATCTCAGCCTGTTGAGTAGCTAGGAGTTATAGGCCACTGGCATCTGGCTACAACTTATTTCTATCATCTGTTAATCTCTCTTTTTTTAAAAAAAATTGAAGTTAGGTTTGGAGTGGCTTTTTAACTTTGCAGCCTGCTGTGAGCATGTCAGTCCTTGGACTGGTTTCCAAGGGAAGCTTTGTTCCCAGCACCACTGCACCAGGAGTCTTGTATTATTTATTTTTTCCAATGAGGACCTTTAACAGCTCTCTTCTTCCAGATCCTTCCCGGGGTAAAGGTCATCATTGCACACACTGAGACCAAAGGGCCCCTTGGAGACTCACACCTGGGCGAGGTGAGTGCTAGCTAAGGCTCCCTGGCTTTGCTCTTCTTCTTTACTGCCCCAGACTGAAGCGTTGTAAGCCCTGTGGTCACATGTGTGTGGGATTCCAAAAGCTGTGTGCTCCTAGACCTATGTGGGTTTCAGCGTGTCATAGGTCAAGCTACCTCTCCATATGGGTACCCTGCCAGCAGAGGGAGACTCGGTTTGGGAGGTCAAGGAACCAGGAGCAGCAGAAGAGCAGGGGCCTGGCAGAGCCCATCAGTGTCCCAGTAAGACCAGGTAGGGGCACAGGGCTCAGAGCCACACCGGACCTTACATCAGAGACTCGGGCCCTGGCTGTGCAGAGTCCTTACTGTAGTGGCCTGCAGACCTGGACAGGCAGAGTCCTCACAGGCTGGCGGTGGGCAGCCTCACTTGCAGGCAGTACATGGACAGCCCTTCACCTTACTCAGTGTTCGCATAGACCACATCCTGAACGACCAGGCTAATCGGTCAGAAGTGGGAGGCCTGCCCTAGTCCCCACACTTGAGGAATGTACGCTCAAATTGTTGTCCTTCCCTCAGCTGGGCACGGACACTCTTTGGTTTCTGCCGTGAGGCCAGCCTGGGAACTTGCAGTGAGTGGTGCCTGGGGTGTTCTGTGACTGACAGACCCCCTGGGCTTACTCCACCAGACAGGTTAGCGTGTGAAGCTGTGGTTCCCCTCACGGTACCAGTGTTGTGTGAGAAATTGCCCTCAGCCCTAGTCCTGAGTGTGAATGGCATGAAACGCACCCCCTTGCACCCCAGTTCCTGGCTAGCAGAACTCCAGTCTAGAAGAGGGACAGGGAGCCCCTCCCTCATGGCAGCTGCCTCTTCTGGATACTTCTGGGTGGTGGTCTCAGTGTTGAGGAGCTATCTGGGTTCTGCATGGGCCCTGTGATTAGGAGCCCTGTGACCCTGGACTATCTGTGCATGCCTCTAGCCTTTGGTCTGTGCATGGATGCACACAAACACATGTGAGCCGTCCACATGGGTGTACGTGACTACGTGTGCATGGGCTGGTGTGGACGTGGTGCACCCTTTGTCTTGTCAGGCCATTGCTCTATTTCAGTCTACTCTGAGTGACCCCCACTCCTTTAACCTGCCCCTGCTGTGAACATTAGACCAACCTAGCCCTCTTGTACTGTAAGCATGGTGAGATACAGCATGTGAAGTACTTCTGTACACATGCTCCAAGGACAGTGACTTAGTGGTGTCACTGCAGGACAAGTACAGAGACAGTGACCTGCCTTGTCACTGCAGCACAAGTACAGAGGATGGTGACCTGGCCGTGTCACTGCAGGACAAGTATGGAGGACAGTGACCTGGCTGTGTCACTTGCAGGACAAGTATGGAGGACAGTGACCTGGCTGTGTCACTTGCAGGACAAGTACAGAGGATGGTGACCTGGCTGTGTCACTGCAGGACAAGTACAGGGGACGGTGACCTGGCCGTGTCACTGCAGGACAAGTACAGGGGACGGTGACCTGGCCGTGTCACTGCAGGACAAGTACAGGGGACGGTGACCTGGCTGTGTCACTGCAGGACAAGTATGGAGGACAGTGAACTAGTGGTATTGCTGCAGGGCAAAGGAAGCCATCCTTCATCTGAGGGAGAGAAATTATGTTTGCTCTTTGTCCCTGTAATTGTGAGTTTGTTCATCAAGAGATCTGGAAGACGATGGCACCTCCCACTTCGTTCAGTGTTTTTCTGAGATTCTCCTCAGCCCGTGGCTGTCCTGGGGTAGAATTTGTACCTGGGGTGTGCGGCCTGTCCACATTCTTGTCCTCTGGACTCCACAGATCTGGGTTAGCAGCCCACACAATGCTACTGGGTACCACACGGTCTATGGAGAGGAGTCCCTTCATGCTGACCACTTCAGTGCCCGGCTGAGCTTTGGAGACACCCAGACCATCTGGGCAAGGACAGGCTACCTTGGCTTCCTTCGCAGGACCGAGCTTACTGATGCCAGTGGAGGTGAGGGTGTGAAAGCAAAGGGTCTGTCTTGGACACCAGGGCACACACCGGCATCCCGAGCCAGGGGGACAGTTACTTGCCCCAGCCCTTCCTTGCTGTAATGGGTGTGGCTCAGTGTCTGGCAAATGGCATGCTCTCATTCTGAACAGTACTTTTCTCTCCCTTACTGTCTGAGGCCCTGACCTCTGCTGAAGGTGTGCTGAGGGTGGCCAGTGGTTGCGGTTGGTGATAAGGCTGCGTTGCCTTCTGGCCAGCACAGGGGTGCTGCATGGGTGGGTGTGCCCCAGACTTGGGTGGGGTCTCCCACTCTGACACAGTCTGGGTGCGGCAGCCAGTTCAAGTCAGAGCTTCTGGCAGCCTGTAGTTGCTACCCTGTTTCCATAGGTAAAGGTTGTTTTAAAATGCATATTCATATTGCTGTCACTTTGCTGAGGTTGTTCCCCACAGGAGAGGTGAGACTGAGCTCCCTCTGCTTCCATAGCCCTCTTTGCAGAGGTGTGCATTCCAAATGATGCTGGCAGAGGGCCCCTGCTGGGGCACACACAGCAGGGTGTGCAGACTCACTCTGCACCTGCTCTGAGCATGGGCATGCATGCGCTGTTCACAGAGCCACTCGATGCACTGTATGTTGTACTCTGAGCATGGGCATGCATGCGCTGTTCACAGAGCCACACGATGCACTGTATGTTGTACTCTGAGCATGGGCACACGTGTGCTGTTCACAGAGCCACACGATGCACTGTATGTTGTGCTCTGAGCATGGGCACACATGTGTGCTGTTCACAGAGCCACTCGATGCACTGTATGTTATGCTCTGAGCATGGGCACACATGTGTGCTGTTCACAGAGCACCATGATGCACTGTATGTTGTACTCTGAGCATGGGCACACGTGTGTGCTGTTCACAGAGCACCATGATGCACTGTATGTTATGCTCTGAGCATGGGCACCCGTGTGCTGTTCACAGAGCACCATGATGCACTGTATGTTGTACTCTGAGCATGGGCACACGTGTGTGCTGTTCACAGAGCACCATGATGCACTGTATGTTGTACTCTGAGCATGGGCACACATGTGTGCTGTTCACAGAGCACCATGATGCACTGTATGTTATGCTCTGAGCATGGGTACACGTGTGTGCTGTTCACAGAGCACCATGATGCACTGTATGTTGTACTCTGAGCATGGGCACCCGTGTGTGCTGTTCACAGAGCACCATGATGCACTGTATCTTGTACTCTGAGCATGGGCACACGTGTGTGCTGTTCACAGAGCACCATGATGCACTGTATGTTGTGCTCTGAGCATGGGCACCCGTGTGCTGTTCACAGAGCACCATGATGCACTGTATGTTGTGCTCTGAGCATGGGCACACGTGTGCTGTTCACAGAGCACCATGATGCACTGTATGTTATGCTCTGAGCATGGGCACACGTGTGCTGTTCACAGAGCCACACGATGCACTGTATGTTGTGCTCTGAGCATGGGCACATGTGTGCTGTTCACAGAGCACCATGATGCACTGTATGTTGTGCTCTGAGCATGGGCACCCGTGTGCTGTTCACAGAGCACCATGATGCACTGTATGTTGTGCTCTGAGCATGGGCACATGTGTGCTGTTCACAGAGCACCATGATGCACTGTATGTTGTGCTCTGAGCATGGGCACATGTGTGCTGTTCACAGAGCACCATGATGCACTGTATGTTGTGCTCTGAGCATGGGCACACGTGTGTGCTGTTCACAGAGCACCATGATGCACTGTATGTTGTACTCTGAGCATGGGCACCCGTGTGCTGTTCACAGAGCACCATGATGCACTGTACGTTGTACTCTGAGCATGGGCACACGTGTGTGCTGTTCACAGAGCACCATGATGCACTGTATGTTATGCTCTGAGCATGGGCACCCGTGTGCTGTTCACAGAGCGACACGATGCACTGTATGTTGTGCTCTGAGCATGGGCACCCGTGTGCTGTTCACAGAGCGACACGATGCCCTGTATGTTGTTGGGTCTCTGGATGAAACACTGGAGCTGAGAGGGATGCGGTACCACCCCATTGACATCGAGACTTCTGTGATCCGAGCACATAGGAGCATCGCAGAATGGTAAGAGTCCCACACTACGCACTGGGCCCTCGGGCATGAATGCTGCGCGTGAGGTTGAAGCCAGGCCCATTGGGCCATAGGACAGATGCTCACTCTTGGTGGGTCCAGGTAGAGCTGGGTTGCCATTTCAGAAAGTATTGGTGGCCACCAACCCTTCTGAAAGGACTTGGATTTATGGGTTCTTTTGAACATGTTTTCCCAAACAGAACCAGAGGCAGACACCTCATTGCTTTCTTTCACTGGCATTTTGATTGTCCTTTTCTTTTCCTGATTGATCTTAAACCAAGAGACAGGCCTACATATACAGGCAAAAATGGAAGATTTCCACCATTTATATCCTGAAGTGTTTCTACTTTAAACATAGTGGTCTTGATTTAAAATGGTTGGTGAGGGCTGGGAAGGTGGCTCAGTGGTAGAGCGCTTGCCTTGCATGCATGAGGCTCTGGGTTCGATTCCTCAGCACCACATAAGCAAAAAGAAAAAAGCTGGAAGTGGTGTTATGGCTCAAGTGGTAGAGCGCTAGCCTTGAGCTGAAGAGCTGAGGGACAGCGCCCAGGCCCAGAGTTCAGGCCCCACGACCGGACCCCCCCCCCCAAAAAAAAGGTTGGTGACTCACATTTTCTTTTTTCTTTTACTTTTTTTTGTGTGTGTGTGTGCCGGTCCTGGGGCCTGAACTCTGGGCCTGGGCGCTGTCCCTCAGCTCTTCAACTCAAGGCTAGCGCTCTACCATTTGAGCCATGGTGCCACTTCCAGCTTTTTCTGCTTATGTGGTGATGAGGAATCAAACCCAGGGCCTCATGCATGCAAGGCAAGTGCTCTACCACTGAGCCACCTTCCCAGCCATGACTCACATTTTCTTTACTTTGTAGGGAGCTTACGTTGGGACAGGTTCGGCTTTCAGCGTCAAGTAATGGTCTTGATTTTTATTAGAACTTGACTTAGAATAGATAATCTTGTAAGGGGATGAAACAGCAATGTGGTACGGGTGAATGTAAGCCAGCATCTCCCTCTTCCTGTGACTCCCTCTCCCAAACCTCTGCTGGCCCCAAGATTGTTCAGCTATCTGACCATCTGTCCCTCCAGTGCTGTGTTCACCTGGACCAACCTGCTTGTGGTGGTGGTGGAGCTGGAGGGGCTGGAGCAGGAGGCCCTGGACCTGGTGGCATTGGTGACCAACGTGGTGCTGGAGGAGCACTACCTAGTGGTAGGTGTGGTGGTCATTGTAGACCCTGGTGTCATCCCCATCAACTCCCGAGGCGAGAAGCAGCGCATGCACCTGCGGGACGGCTTCCTGGCTGACCAGCTGGACCCCATCTATGTGGCCTACAACATGTGAATGCGCTGACAGACCTTGGCATTGGAGCCAGCGGGGACTTCCGGGAGCAGCTGCCGTGCCATCCCCAACCTGGGGAAGGGGTCCAAGTCTCCTCAGCAGTTTGGCATTTCCTGTGCTTTACCGATCGCAACAGTACCCAACTCTCATTTTAGAAAGTATTCCCTTAAAGAAGTATTTTGGATCTTCCAAGTACATTTAAAACAATCCATGGAAGCCAGGAAAAAAATGGGGTGACTAAGAAGGAAAGAAAAGGTCTGGTGTGGCGTTGTTGAGTCACTGCTTCCGTAGCCATTCTCTGCTGTACTGCAGGCTTGCACGTTTTTAGGCTAAAGATATAATACCTGTCCTACTTGAAAGGACAGGTTCACGTGTAGAATCCATGCTGGAGAGATCTTGGAGGTCACAGCACACTGCTGCCTCACTTCTGATGTACAGCCCGCAGGGGTGGTGGGATGGGGGCCCCCTCACATTGGGGTTCCTCCTCATCTCAGTTGTTTGCACATGTGGTCACTAATGCTCATAAGTGCCACTTTGGACTGTCCAGTTAGAGACGGTTGCAGAAGGAAAAACCAGCATTGAGTGTAAAATCACTCTCCTCTTGATAGCGCCATGCTATTTAGTTAAGCGGCTAATTTTCATAATGTCACAATATTAATTCCTCTCACGGATGTACTGAATTACTGCTTTTATTTCAGGTGAGCAGATCTGACAGCGTAAGTCGCCATCTGAGGCCTGAGGCCCATGTGCAGTCCGTGCCCCTGCCCAAGCGGCTTGCACTGAGGGTTCCAGGTCTTGTTGGTCTTTGCACTTTGAGTTGTGTGCCTATAAAATAGGGCCAAATCATTCTCAGTTACTTTATTCAAACATAGGTAATCTGAGTAATATAATATTATACTGAACCTAAATCAAAGAAAAGAATATAAAATCCTTTAGCTACATCTAAGGATTTGAAGTCTAGCATGACTCGAAGAGATTATTTTTATATAGCTAATTAAAGAATATGTTATGAAGGTATTGGGTTTCGGGGAGATAGAAGGTGAGGAAGTGTAGGAATCATGCATGCTTCCCAGAAATAGCCAGTTGTTTTTGAGAATTGGCCTGGACCAGTGCCTAACAACCTGTTGCCAGTTCTTCTCAGCCCGGCCACCTGGGCCAACTCCTTTCTTTCTGTCTGTCGTCTGCCTCAGGTAGCCCTGTGCATAGTAGCCCTGTTTGCCCATGGTGTTGAACTGTGGTTTAGTGTGTGCAGCATTCTGGAAGTCGAATAATCCTGTTGAAATTATGTACAGAATCTGTGTAACTTATTATTTGGCATCCAAAAGTTTCAGCAGTGGACTAATAGATGTTCTTTACAATTGAATGATTGAGAAGGGAACAAAACTACCTAACCCAATCTCAATGTTGTAGTTTTATAGCAAATGAAAACTGGGAGCTTTTTGTAGTAAGAGGCCAATGGCCTAAGACAAGGTATCTGCTGAGTTAAGACTTAAGAATTGTATTCAGATGTTTTACGACCACTCTCTGGGAATTCTGTATATCACACTAGTTTTTTTTAATATTGTTATGTTAATAAAAGCTATTAATTGTTTGTAGTTCTGCATCTTGAGATGTGTAAAAAGCCTTTTAAAATGACCTCAAGTAGGATGCATTTTATTACATATTTCTTTCAGAATCTATAAAGCAGTTAGGTTTATTGCACAAAATTTAGAATGCACATTAAAGTGTAAGGAAGACAAATTTAAACCTATAACCCTTCCTCTGAGTAACACTAGTGTTTAGTATTAACATAAACCTCAGAGATTTATCCTTTAAAAAGTTTTTTACAAATCAAAATCACATACTTTATAATCTGGTTTTATAGGTGATAAACTGCACACTTTAACTCGATGACGCAAACCTTTCACCTGTCTTGGTGGCTGCTTGGTGCAGTGTGCCTCTGCGCACCGGTGCTGTCTCTGAGGTGTCAGGTGCATGCTCTCCCCTGATGATGCTGTTGCTGCCTGGGCTTGGTCCCATAGATTCTGAGTGGATCAGGCTGTGCTGCTGGGTGTGCAGAGACACAGCACTCCAGGTCCTGAGGATAATTCCAGTTCCACGTGTGAATAACTAAGTGCAGTCCTGTCTCCTGTCGGGGCAGCAGGGGCTCTGGCCTGTCCCTCGGAAGAGTGCCTACTTTGGCAAGATCTGTTCACAAGACGTTGACTGCAGGCTCCTCATAAGAGGCTGAGTTTCCCAGGAAGGACTGGTACTTCCCACTCACTAGCAGCAGGCTCTGGAAGTTAGGCTGATTGCTGTGGGCTTATTCAAGTGCGATTTCTCTCTTATTTTTTTTTCTTTTTTATTGTTATTGTAAAGGTGATGTACATAGGAGTTGCAGCTACACAAGTGAAGTAATGAGTACATTTCTTTTTGGACAATGTCACCCCTTCTCTTGCTCTCTCCCAGTTTTTCCCTCTGGCATCTCTCTTTATAGAAAGGAGTTTTAAGGCCACCTGGGTTCATGTTTTCTCTGCTGAGAAGTGAAGTTGAGCCACAGGGCTCTTTTCCCATGAGATGATGCACTGTGGCCATTATCCTCTCTGGGCATTGATGATCAGAACAAGGAAGGCTCTCCCTCCACTAGTTCCAGACCCTTCTTTCCATGTAGCTACTTGGATCAGTGACACTGCCCTGCAGCCTTCCTCTGATCCTCGTGAGATCTGGCTGCTCTGCCTGTTTGCCATTGACGTGATGGGTGGGTCTCACTGCGTCTGCTTCACCGGGAACCGCAGTGGGGCTTGGTATACATGAGCCCCATTCTGCAGCACAGTTTGCGTTGGAAGCTAGTGTTGACCCAGGGGTGCCTATTGCTGTGGCGACTGGACAGGGGTGGGTGCCTGTGGCTCCTAGGCGATGTGTCCAGCGATACCCAGCGATACCCAGGGTTCACCGTGGGAACAGAGTTCTCTTACAGTGCTGCCTTAGGAAAGGCAGGTATTGCTGCCTGAGTTGCCGGGGCTCTTCCAGCAGCTGTGTGTATAATATATACATATATATATATATCATATATAATACATATGATATATGACCCCGGGAGCCCCGGTGAGAGGTCGTGAGTCAGACAGACCCCCTGAGCCCCCGCGAGAGGTCGGGAGTCATTCAGACCCCCTGAGCCCCGGTGAGAGGTCGGGAGTCAGACAGACTCCAGGAGCCCCCGCGAGAGGTCGGGAGTCATTCAGACCCCCTGAGCCCCGGTGAGAGGTCGGGAGTCAGACAGACCCCCTGAGCCCCCACGAGAGGTCGGGAGTCATTCAGACCCCCTGAGCCCCGGTGAGAGGTCGGGAGTCAGACAGACTCCAGGAGCCCCGGTGAGAGGTCATGAGTCAGACAGACCCCCTGAGCCCCGGTGAGAGGTCGGGAGTCAGACAGACCCCCTGAGCCCCGGTGAGAGGTCGGGAGTCAGACAGACCCCCTGAGCCCCGGTGAGAGGTCGGGAGTCAGACAGACCCCGGGAGCCCCGGTGAGAGGTCGGGAGTCAGACAGACCCCCTGAGCCCCCGTGAGAGGTCGGGAGTCAGACAGACCCCGGGAGCCCCGGTGAGAGGTCGGGAGTCAGACAGACCCCGGGAGCCCCGGTGAGAGGTCGGGAGTCAGACAGACCCCCTGAGCCCCGGTGAGAGGTCGGGAGTCATTCAGACCCCCTGAGCCCCTGTGAGAGGTCGGGAGTCAGACAGACCCCGGGAGCCCCGGTGAGAGGTCGGGAGTCAGACAGACCCCGGGAGCCCCGGTGAGAGGTCGGGAGTCAGACAGACCCCGGGAGCCCCGGTGAGAGGTCGGGAGTCATTCAGACCCCCTGAGCCCCCGTGAGAGGTCGGGAGTCATTCAGACCCCCTGAGCCCCGGTGAGAGGTCGGGAGTCAGGTCCTGTGAGTGTCTCAGCTCTGGAGAGATTGTTGAGACCCATTGGAATAAGAAACACGAGGAGTCTGGTAAGTCTGTAGAAGATGAAGAGGTAGCAGATGGAAGGTGTTTCTGTCTACCTGAAGTCTCAGAGTGAGAGTCAAATTCTCACTTCAGGTATCCTGAACCAAGAAGAGACTGACCAAAAGGCACAGGGGATCCCTCTGGCATGGCATCATGTCAAGAGACAGACAGACAGAGGGCCAGTAGATAGAAGTCCCTCACCAGACATAGAGGGCAGACGGTGTGATGTAGCTCCGCTGCCAGCAGTGGTAGAGGTGGGAGGTCCGATGTGGGGTTCCTTTGGCAGTTTGGGCTTTGGCGGCGGGGTGGGGTCAGACTGACCCTCAGAAAGAGAAGCCTATGGCGCGTCACTGTCCCCTCCTGGGTGTCAGCACCAGAGATGAGGGTTGCCGAAAGGATACCACCATGTGGCTCAGGCAGAAAAGAGTTTAGTTGGGATAGCCAAACTTCCAGGCTGCACCTGAGAGTAGGCTGTAGTGTGTAACAGCCCATATTAATGGCAGAGAGAGATCCTGTAACTAGCATATGAGGAGCGGAGCGCGGAGCCCAGGGCACCTCCCACTGTCTGAGGAGTATGGAGGAGTCCACAGGGGCAGTCAAATTCTCTTCAAATGTCCCCCAGATGAGAAGAGACTGGCTAAAAGGTGTAGGGGAATCCCTCTGGCATGGTGCCAAGCCAAAGGAGAGACAGAAGGCCTATAGTTAGGGGTCACTCGCCAGAAGAGGGGCGATGGTGAGGTGCGGAGGTGTGGCCAGCAGGGTAGAGGTGGGGGGTCTGACATGGGCTCCTTTGGCAGCTTGGATCTGAGGAGGGGTGGTCAAGAGGCGACTGACCCTCAGAAAGAGTAGAGGAGGGGATCTGTGGTGCGGCACCGTCCCCTCCAGGGTGAGCTTTTCCTGAGCACCAGGAGGGGCCCTCAGGGGAGGGGTCAGTGAGCGTGGGAGCAACATGGAGTTACTAGAACAAAGCCAATCGTCATTCAGAATTGTGAAGACTTTGAGGACTCTTGGATAGGGACTGAATGCACCTGGTATTATTGAATGGTCAGGAGCCTTTGGGGGAGAAAGAAGGGAGGTCTTACTGTTTGAATACTATCTGGGGTGGTGATGGATGAGGTGGTCTCTTGATGAAGAAGGTCGGTCCCTGGGTTTATCTTCGAAGGTTATGCGCATTCCCCAGTTCCTGCACTGCTTTTGGAGTGCATCGTGGACACTGCCCTGACACACCCTGCCCACCCTCACAGACTGAAATTTCTCAAACTGATCTAAGTGATGGAATTCTAATAGCAATGAGAGAGTGAACATGTGACCCAGCCAGGCTGGTTCCCGAGTAGAGCCTCATGGTGCTCCCAGACAGGGAGAGGCCTTCTGAACGTCCAGGATCTCCTGCGGCCCCAGCTGCCTCTCCCCTGGCCTCGGGCAGTGTCTGAAAATGGAGTGAACCCCAGAAGTCCCACTCTGGGACTTTTTGTCCCTTTCTGCAAGTAGTTTTTATTTCTTACTCAGCGGCTGTGGAGAATCAGTATAGTGTTCTTTTTATTTAATGCAGATGCCCTGCTTGGTTGCTTCCCAAGTCTGTTTCCTTAAAAACAAACACCACCACCACTGAAAAAAGTAAATGGGAAAAAGGTTGATAGGATTAATTTGAGTTTTCCTTGAAGTAACTTGTAATATCTGTAATTTGTTATTTGTCACTTGAATTGCTTGAAACATGATTTATTTGAATGTGAGTTTTCAAAAGCATCAAGATCGGCCTCCTGTGTCTCTGGACTCTGGGCCAGCAGTGACCAGCTGCTCTTGGCAGAGGTAGGTCAGGACTGACCTCCAGCAACAGAGGAGCACATCCAGTCCCCTCCACTCACATGCCTCTCAGCTGCATGGGCACTTGCTTTACAGACAGCAGAGGATGCCAAAGCAATCAAAATTGCTTGCAGCGCAAGGACCTGGAAAGATAGAACCTAAGCCTGGTCTTAGGTTCTGAGCAGGCTCCTTCTACACACATGTCCCACAGGACCAGTAGAGGATCATTCTAGAAGGAGGATTCTACTAACTATAAAATAGTGATGGTCAGTTCTGAGGTGAAATATCAGCATTTGGTTTGTAAGACCGTTTTCCATTTAGAACTCGTGGCATCAAATATTTAGTCAGTAATGACAACTCACCCCAGGCAAAGGGTTTAAATGTGACCATGCTCTTTGCCAGAGAGAGCTGGACTCTGTCTGTACTAATGAATAGATGTAAGGAAGAGCAGCCTTTCAGGTGCTGCGCAAAGCTTCACGATTTTAGGCTGCTACTTCGCAGGGTTGCTTTTGGTAGTTGATCGGTTTGTCCTTTCTGGGTTAGTGTTCCAAAGAGCTATGGCTGCCTGTGTAGCATATGCTTTACGACTGACCCAGTGCTCAGTCCTTGGGACCAGTCAGCTTATACAAATGGCTGCTACAGCAGATACAGTGTTGCAGCAATTTAAAACAGACTTTGGGAAGGGAGTTTCAATTTTTCACATAGCAAATCAAGCCTCCTAACTAGCTACATATGGCTGGAGAGTTTGGGTCTGATAAGCCTGAAAGCCTTTGTGCTTGGGTTCCTGCTATGAACTTCATCTCTGGTGCAGGAACAGCGTGGTTCTTTATCTCACTCATGTTCAAAGAACTCATGGCAGGCAGTGGTCACCATAGCAATAAAGGCCATAAATTCCTGAAAGTCACATTCTCCATCTCCATCTTCATCCAGTGTTTCCATGACTTTGTCCACAACCTCCTGCTCTCTGATTTCCTAAAAGTGATAAGAAAAGTTGTCCAACTTATTTTTAAGTGGAATATGTAGCCATCACAATGTGATTCAACATTGCTTGGCTGACCGTTTGTATCAGAAATAATCCTAAAACAAATGCAAAATACCGGAAAAGATTTCTCCTGTGACCAGGGAACTATTGGCCACGCAAAACTCTCTGGGAGTCTATGTCTTTGCTCCTTTAAATCCTGTGGAACTGGGGCTGGGAAGATGGTTCAGTGGTAGAGTGCTCGCCTAGCATGCATGAAACCCTGGGTTCAATTCCTCAGTACCACATACACAGAAAAAGCAGGAAGTGGTGCTGTAGCTCAAGTGGTAGAGCACTAGCCTTAAGCACAGAGAGGCTCAAGGACAATGCCCAGGTCCTGAGTTCAAGCTCCAGGACTGGCAAAAATAAATAAATCCAGTGGGACCGTGGACACTGAAAAAGAATAGAACAGTGAGTATGTAAACATCTTCAGGGTATTATCAAAACACATGGGAAAATAAAGAAAAGATGAACTTTTGGTGTTCCTGAGTTTCATTTCTGAGGTAGGGGTTCTCTCTGATAATGGTTTCAGTGGATTTTAATATTTTCCTGAAATGCTTGGGGACATTTGGAAATGCTAATTACTACATTCTTTCTCCCATTCAAGTTGGGTTCTTTTTTTAAAGCTGTTTGGAGGCCTTTCCTGATAGTCCTGCCTGACACCAGAGCCAAATACATGGCGAGGTAACTAGGTGATGTGTGGTCATAGTACAGGGTTTCAAACACGGTGGAGAGAATCTGGTTCTGGAACACTGACTCTCAGGCATCTCTGAATCCAAAGGGTTCAAAGTTGGGGCTTTGCCCAGTCGGTAGAGCTCTTGCCTAGCAAATGCAAGATGCTGAGGTTCAGACCCCAGTAATGGACAAGTATTATGAAAGGTCCCCTGGTGATTGCTGTGCACGTAGGCTGGGCCTTGTAATACACCTCAGAGGCCAGGGTTTGGATTTACAGTGTTCTCAAATGCTCACAAGCTGAAGGCTTGGTTCCCTGCCTCTTGTGCCTCTGAAAGGTGATGGGACCTTCAGGAGGTGGGGGCCTCGCGGGAAGAAGTTATATTACTAGGTGTGTCCTCAAAGGGGACATCGAGACCCTAGTCCTTCCTTTCTTCACTTCCCAAATGCTGGGAGGTGGGCAGCTTAGGGCCACCATTTGCTCCTCAACATGGCCCAAACCAACAGAGCCAAAATACATCTTTCCTCAGGTAATTTCTCAGATATTTTTGTCACAGTAATGAAAAACTGACAGACACATTAGGTTTGCTTTCAAACTGAAATTACACTGCTAAAACCAGGCCAGCCAGCTGCCAGGCCTAGAGCTCAAGGCCCACGACTGACAAAAAAAAAAAAAAAAAAAAAGAGATCTTTCATGCGATTGTTTCTAACATATTTATAAGATATGTCTTTGTTGCTTTGTCTGTCCCTCTCCCATGGTATAACCCCTGCTTTCACTATATATGATGTTGGTATATGTGGAGGGGAAGGGAAAAAACAAATTGTTAAAACTGGGTTACAGGAGGACCCATTGCAACAATGAGTTGTGCAAGTCGTTCTGTGGAAAACGAACTTTACAACTTTGGTGGGGGGAAGGGGGGGATGCGAAGGGATGGGAAGGGGAAACAAAGGAGGAGGCTACAATGCTTGATAAGAAATGTACTCATTATCTTGCCCATGTAATTGTAACCCCTCTGTAGGTATTTTCACAATAAAAAATAAAAATAAAAAAATAAAACCAGGCCAGCAAGTGTTCGTGATACTTTGGTATACCTTGAGTTACCAGTAATAAATTGTGGGTCCTCTATGTTAATGTTTTCTGTTTTAAAATCAGTAATAGATGCTATTATTAGCTACTATTTATTGAGCGTTCACTATGTAATAAGGGCTTGATCTGATAAGTCTGTGTTGGTCTGAGCAAATGTCTCAAAAGAAAAAATGAACTTTTGATGCTCCTGAGTTTTCTGTTGTTAATGGAGTGAAGGTTCATCCTTATTGTAATTTTTTTTATAGAGATCAGCTAGGACATTTTTTATTAAATCAAAAGACAGAATTGGTGGGACATACTGGTCACATAGATTGTTTTGTGTGACCCTAAATGAGAAAAACAGTCCCAGACTCAGGTGTGGGAATTCCCTAGCAAGCTTTACTTCTTAACCATGGAGTTAAGTGGGGTAGGGGCAGGAGAGCCCAGCCAGCCACCCTGGTAGCGTGGACTCTCATCTTTCCATTACCGTCTGATAGAGTGCCATCCCAGTGTCCTGGACCCATCCCCAGGCTGGGCCTTTGGTCAGACAAGTATGCCCCACTTTGTTTCCTGGCCATTGCTTCCTAGCAGGGGCATTCACTTCTACAACCGAGGAAATTCCTTGCTGCAGTAAGTCCAGTCCACACAGGACTCCACCAGCCCATTGGCCTTCAGGTGAGCCAGTGTTGATTGAGAGCACCGAGAGATGTAGGAAGTAGATGGATTGTATGGGAGCCCAGGTTGGTGAGGACCAGGGCAGCAGACTCAAGTGTCCAGATAGGCCCCAGCCAGAGAGTGGTCTCCAGGGGCTGCCACAGCTTTCTGATAGGAGCCCAAACAGCAGAAAGTTCCTCCCAGTGTTCTGTATTCCCAGAG
The DNA here is from genome assembly GCF_024711535.1 of Dipodomys merriami. NCBI lineage: Eukaryota > Metazoa > Chordata > Mammalia > Rodentia > Heteromyidae > Dipodomys > Dipodomys merriami. Next base: position 122,681,620 of record NW_027203381.1, read on the forward strand.
CCCCCTTGAGGGGCTTCTGGCTTCCAAAAGGTATGTCAGGTGTCGGCCTGCAGCGCTCACAGTATTAAATTACCAGGTGCTTAGTATTTATTGAACGTGTGGCATCTTTTATCTCTAAATACTAGATATCTGGAATAAAGCCCAAAGGTATCCTTTTTCTTGTGCTTACACTGAAACAGGAACTCGAGGCCTGGGCACTGTCCCTAAGCTTTTGTGTTCAAGGCTAGTGCTCTACCATTTGAGCCACAGCTCCACGTCCAGATTTCTCGTGGTTAATTGGTGATAAAGAGTCTTAAATATTTGTCTTCCTGGGCTGCCTTCAAACCTCAATCCTCAGATCTCAGCCTCCTGAGTAGCTGCAATTACAGGTGTGAGCCCCCAGTGCCTGGCCTCTCTCTGTCTGTCTGTCTCTCTGTTGGTCTCTCTGCCTTTCTCTTGATTCTTTCACTCCCCTCCTCCTACCTCTATTGAGACGGGGACTCACTATGTTTGTCCAGTCTCTCAAATTCACAATACTGCCTCAGCATCCCAGGCCTGTGCACCCAGCCACCTACTTGTTTTCTCATGTGTCCACTTGGGCTCTGACAGGCCATGCATGTTTTCCCATCCCTTTCTGCTGTCATAATCACCTGTCAGTCCTTGATTTTCAGGGACAGGTGACAGGGAAATGGAAACAGGGGCCCACTTTAGCCTTTACTCCCAGCTGTTCAAATCAATGTCTAGAAGCAACCCAAAAATCTGTATATGATCAGAATCCTATCAGGGCAGCTCAGAAGAGAAAGTGTAAGGTGGATTTTGTTTGTCTTTGTTTTGAGCCCAGGGGGCCCGATGGTCATCAGACTCCTAACAGCTGGGCTTACATGTGCTCACCATTGCCCTGGCCTGGCATAGGTAGTTCAATGACTGGAGAGGCACACAGGTGGGCTGTGGGTTTCCCAAGGGGAGACTCACCTCCAGGAAGTGGGAGAGCTCACTGTTGATGAGGGCCTTCAGTTCAGACTTCTTCAGCTTGTGCTTGTCACCTTCCCTTCCAGAGCACTGGTGGAAGACGTCAAGGAGGGCAACAAGCACCTTCTCCAGCTGAGACATCCTGGGGACAGCAGGAAAGACACCCTTTCACGCCTGCTGCCTGCTCTACGAGGCCTTTAATGTGCAGACCTCGGCTCAGGCAAGGCTGGGCCCATAACTCTTCTGGTGGTGGTGGTGGGGACATTGAAGTGTCACCATTCCATCCTCCTCTTAGTCTCTCCTGCTTCCTGTGTCCCTGTGTGCTCTGGAGAAGAGTTTCACTAGTCTCTAGCCTCTGGTTGGGTTGAGTGAAGTGCAAGTTTCAGAAAAATGCATCTGCAGAGCAGGGAGGGAACTTGGATGGATTGCACCTCCTGGATGGCTGCTCTCAGCTTTCAGGGAGCTCAGATTAAGCAGGTGAGCAGAGCTCCAACTCAGAAGGAGGCTTGGTGGGCACTAAGGTGAGTAGGAGCAAATCAGGGCACAAAAATCAATAGCACTCCTATGTCCAACTGGACAATATGGGAGAGAATATCCTATTCATAAACCAAAGTTTAGGAAGAGCAATGCAGGCACTTCCAAAAGACAAAAGAACATGAATCGTGGGAGCTTATTTTCCTTTGCTTTAATATATACATTTTAGTCATTTTAAATAATTTATGAGATTTCTTTGAGTGGGTTATAGAAATAACAAAAGGAGCTGTAAAAATGATCTGGAAAAATAGGTAAGATATAACTGCCACAATAACAAGGAAAAACACTTGACCCTCCAGAAACAAAAGTGAGCTAGGCTTGATGGCTGTAGTGCAAAGGGGAGACACACCCGGTGCTGGTCATGCTGGCTGCACCCCAACAGGGGACCCAGGCTTTTCCATGGACACATGAGACAAGTACTGCTGTTCCTCTTCCTCTAGATTCCAGCAAGAGCTGTCCCCCTTCCCTGATGACACACCATGCCGCAGATACAAACACAGAGGTGGCCCCTCTTAGGCCCAGAGTTCAAGCCTCATGATTGACAAAAAAAAGTATAGGAGGGCATGGGGGTGGGGGGTGGAGAGGGGAAGGGATGGGAAGGGGAAACAAAGGAGGAGGCTACAATGCTTAATAAGAAATGTACTCACTATCTTTCCCATGTAATTGTAACCCCTCTTAAGGTATTTTCATATTAAATTATATATATATATATATATACACACACACACACACACATATACACATTTCTTTAAGTAATTATACAAAGGAGTTTCATCTAACATGCTAATAACTTTTTCCCTTTTAAATTCTTCCACTTGGGGCTGGAGGTGTTGCTCAATGGTTAGAGCACTTGCTTTGTAAGTTCAAGGACCCGAGTTCAAACCTCATACCCTAAAATAAAAAACATGAATACAATTAAATTCTTCCACTTAAGGAGCAGTTGGTGGTTTATAAATTATTTATCTTCTAAGAGAGTTATCTTTGTTTTCTTCATCCCTCATACTGTATGTATTCTGCTTTAGTCTTATTATAGTGAAAGTAAGAGAATTTTAGGATTTTAACTTCTTGGAAAGACACATTCTGTATCATGTAGGAGACCCATTAAAGAGGGGGGTTCTTCCTCCTTGAGAAAGGTAATGCCAAAGAAAGAAAACTTACTTTTACTCCCTGTTTCTTTTAACCAATTTATTATTGTTTCAACCATCCTGTAATTTCTTAGTGGTGTCTGGGCAGGATGTGGGGCACTGGAATTTTAAGCTGGAAACCGGATAGCAGTGACCTAGAGAAGCACCTGGGGGGAAGGCAAGTTCTTGTTCAAGAATTTGGTGGCCGGGGGCCGGTGGCTCACGCCTGTAATCCTAGCTTCTCAGGAGGCTGAGATCCGAGGATCACGGTTCAAAGCCAGCCCAGGCAGAAAAGTCTGTGAGACTCATCTCCAATATAAACCACTAGAAAACTGGAAGTGGCACCGTGGCTCAAGCAGTAGAGCACTCACCTTGAGCTGAAGAGCTGAGGACAGTGCCCAGGCCCAGAGTTCAAGCCCCAAGATCGACAAAAAAGAAAAGAAAAGAATTTGGGGGTAAGCAGGCTCTAGAGGGAAGCCAAAACCATTCCTTCCAAGAGAAGATGCAGTATTCATGGTGCTTTTGGAAAAATGTCAAAAGCCACTAGAATTGAAGTCTCTGATTTATGGAAAAGAAAACAGGTAGCACATATCTGTGTCTGCTTGGTGTTGGTGTATTCCATGGTATAAATAGCAATAATGGGGTCAACAGTGAGGTCAGGCCCAAAGTGTGGAATGCCTGTCCACAGTTTACAATGCTGCTTATTGTCCCAAAGGGTCGTTTTCAGTTCCCTGTCCCTCCCTGACCACCCTCTGTCTCCCTCTGTCTCTGTCTCTGTCTCTGTCTCTGTGTGTCTGTGTGTCTGTCTGTGTGTTTGTCTGTCTGTCTCTCTCCCTCTCCCTCTCTCTCCCTCTTTTCTCTGTCTCTGTCTCTCTGTCTCTCTGTCTCTCTGTCTCTGTCTGTCTGTCTGTCTGCCTGCCTGTCTGTCTGTCTGTCGTCTGTCTGTCTGTCTGTCTGTCTGTCTCTCTCTCTCTCTCTCTCTCTCTCTCTCTCTCTCTCTCCCTCTCCCTCTCTCTCCCTCTCTTCTCTGTCTCTCTGTCTCTCTGTCTCTGTCTGTCTGTCTGCCTGCCTGCCTGCCTGCCTGCCTGCCTGCCTGTCTGTCTGTCTGTCTGTCTGTCTGTCTGTCTGTCTGTCTGTCTGTCTGTCTGTCTGTCTGTCTGTCTCTCTCTCTCTCTCTCTCTCTCTCTCTCTCTCTCTCTCTCTCTCTCTCTGTGTCACACACACACACAGAATGGAAGGAAGTTTTTCCTGAGCCTTCTCAGTCATTGGCTCCTTCTCACCTTCCCTGGCTGCCTTCTGTGCCCGGATGTGTTTCTGGCTTCAGTATCTCCAAGTAGCAGAACTGAGCTGGAGTCAGCCACTTATCCCTCCCAAAGCAGGGGTGGGTGTGGCCCCTGCAGTCCACGGTGGGCCAGGGTGGCCAATGGGGGCTGTGGGCAGGGATCTGTGCGGCCAGCCTGCACAGAGGCTGCATTGACCGGGCTCCCAGGGGACTTGCTGGAGAGCCAGGGTTCACAGCCCAGAAGGAAGGCAGGAAGTGAGGAGTCCACTTTGTGCACCATTTACATGAATACTGATGTTCTTTTCAAAGCAAGGCTCAGGGTGAGGAGAGAAGAGAAACACTGACTAAACAAATAAATGTGCACCAAAGCCTGGAGGCGTCTAAGTGCAGGCTGACCATAGGAGACTGAGCGGCTGTGGCTGGTTTCCAGTGTGGAGGCCGATGGGCTTCACCTTGGCCAGTGCCCCTGGTCTGACTGCCTCCTGGAAATGTGACCCCTAGGGCCATCAGTGCAGGGTACTGTCTGCCCCTGGGCTCCTCCCGGCTGCTTGGAGGAGCTGCTGGGCTGAGCACTGCAGGGGCGACACAGGGTTCTGGCTGCTTTCAGGGAAACTGTTCAATATGAAGATGTTAGGACTCAGTCCTCGCTCTTCCCCTGGGTGAAAGATCACAGGCTGTCAGAGCTAGACATGCTTCAGAAGTGTCACTCCGGGGTCCATAGCCAGCATCTGGAAAGCCAGGTCTGGACTTCAGCAGCATCTTTCCCCGGCTTGCAAATGTAGAAACCAGCCTGAGTTCCGTCCACAAGCTGGCCTTCCCCCTGACAATTATCCACCATGCCATGGTCCCTGAGGTCCCTGAGGGCCGAGCCAGCCCGGGCTCCTCGGCACGCCGTGCATGCGTGGCTGGGGCCACACGGAGCTCCCAGGTACCCAGTGGGCCTGCTGTGAAAGTCCATGCTGCTCCCTCTAGAAGTGTACCCTGGAAAGGGTACAGGGCTGCCAGTCTAGGGTTTGTCTCAGGCCTGGCCCCACCCACCCTCCACGCTGCACAAGCAACAAAGTTTGTTCCACTGTCTCTGATGAAGTGTTGAGCACGTGCCTGCTCTGCACAGCTCAGAACCTGCCTGAGTATGAGAAAGGGGCATAGGTGCTGGGCAGTGGGAGCATTCACACTCCATGCAAACCAGCGAGACCTTCAGTGTGTTCCCGCTGGCGTTGTCAGCTCCAGGGCTCAGGCAGGCCTGCTGGATCGCAGGGTGCCGACCGTGTTACGGGACCCCGCGTGTCAGGCTCTGTGGAGCAGACTGGAGGGCTCAAAGGAGAAGTGCCAAGGCACACAACCTCCATTTCCCACAGACTCACATCACTGCTCTTCCTGAATCTCACCTCCATCATTTAAACCGCAGTTCAACTTCGGATAAACAGCTAAATCTCTGCAAGAGGAACAACCACAGCTCCCTCAGGGCTCATGTGGTTGGATTCTGTGGTCATTTTTCTTTATTTTTATTTTTTTTGGGTCCGGTCGTGGGGCATGAACTCTGGGCCTGGGCGCTGTCCCTCAGCTCTTCAGCTCAAGGCTAGCGCTCTACCATTTGGGCCACAGCGCCACTTCTGGCTTTTTTCTTTTTGCTTATGTGGTGCTGAGGAATCGAACCCAGGGCCTCAGGCATGCAAGGCAAGCGCTCTACCACTGAGCCACCTTCCCAGCCCCTCATTTTTCTTTGGACCTCATACTTCCTACAAAAGGAAAATGTCAGGGTGGCCACTGAATCACTGCCGTGTGGAATCAGGACCTCTCCCAGCTCTCAGATCTAAGCTCTCAGGCCTACCATATCTTGCTTGACAGGAAAGCTAGTCTCCTTGAAGGAGAACCTGCTCTCCTGCTATGAGTTTGGACCACCATCTTCTCAAGTGACCTGTGGCCATTTACTAAAGAGAAGGAAAGAGCCTATGTCTCTCAGAGAGGATTAGATGTTGCCTGAGTCATACCAACTTGAAGGAAGCCAAAATGCCACCCTGGTTACTAGTCAGAGTAGGAATTTGTGATGGTCCTGACTTGACAGAGGTCTTTACCAGTTTCTCACAGTGAGTCCAATTGGTATATTTTCCCTATAGTTATTTTTTCAGTGTCTGAATGTACAACTGAGACAAATCTGCTTGGCCACTGGCCAGTTCCTCACGGGCTTTCTTACTTCAAGTGACAGGAAAAGCTAAGTTAGAAGATGTAGATCCTCACGTTCTCATACAGAGTAGGACTGTGCCCTTGTCCCTGAGCACTTCAGGGGTAAGTCTGCCATCAAAGAGTTGAAAGGAGCAGGGCTGCATCACTATCACCACGTCAGGCCTTTGTGGTCTGTGCTTGCGTCCACATACTGCAGAATGCCAGCTAGTGCATTGCATGTCACCTACACCCTCCTCCCTGCAAACACTGAGTTAGGCCTTGGGGCCTTCAGATATAGCACCTGAATGTGGAGGAAAAAGTGCAAGTGACTTCCCCAGGTTTCCCTGGAGTGAAGTAGCTCTTGCAACATCCAAAGTGCCTGGGGCTCTGGAAGAGGAGCAGAGCTCTGGCTTTCCAGTGGGCTGCACAGGGTTTTGGCGCTGCTGAAGGAGGACAGTGACTGCGTTTAGCCCACTGCAGCACCTTTGAAAGGTGATAGTGGGTGCTTCATCAGGATGCCCATGTGTGGGGAGAGAGCCACGTTGAGATGTGGATGTTGAGATGTGGAAGATTACAGTTTGACGCTAACCAATAGAAAACTCTACGACACTCCATCTTCCAAAAATAACCAGTAAATAGCGGGGATGGAGGTGTGGCTCAAAGGTAGCGTACAACATTTTGGCCACCTGAAGCTTTGGGGTCAGCCCACATACAAGCCACAATATCACTGTGGTGTAGGCTGTAGGGAGGAGAGGAGTCTGGCTTGGGATCCATTCTGCCCTCTAGTAAACTGGGCAGGCTGGAAGGGGTGGCATCATTTATGTTTGTCCTTGTGGAAGGTGGGACCAGCTGGGGTTGGCATTTCTCCTCATCTAGATAGCTCAGGCTCTAGTGTAATCCAGCTGGTTGCTTCCAAGAAGACATCTTTCCAAATGGGTCTTCTTCATCTCCCTGTACTGAGGTTCAAGGCAATTTTTCTCCAAATAGTTATCTCCTGGAAGTAAAATGTACAAGATATGTGGATCTCCTTGGAGTTCTTATCCTCGAGCTTTTCTACACTTAGCCTTCAGTGGGTTGTTGGTGGCAATTCAGGTTTTCCTGCCTATCCTTGATCTTGGAAGCTCTGCTCAGTCCTCCCAAACAATAGATCAGAGAGCAAGTGCCAGCCAGAAACTGCTCATGCTGTGCTGGCCACGGGCATTTGCCAAGAAGTGAAGAACAAGAGGAAAGGCACTCGCTGTGTGTGGGGTTAATGGCAGAGGGCTTTGCTTGGTTAATGGTCGAGGCATGTTGAGAACTGGCCATTTCAGTTGGTGGCAGTTGGGGATGATTGGGAGCCAGTGATGGAGCTGGCTGTGTCTGGCCCACACTACCCCTGATTGCCAAAGGCACCCCTGTCTGAGCTCTGACCAAATGGTGGGATTCTCCTGACCCAGGTGTCTGAGGCAGTTTCTGGCCTCCCGAAGATCAGGGACTGCACAATGAGGAAGGAACCTTGCTTCCTAGGGTACTGGTTTTCCACTCTGGGGACAGGTGGGAGGCCTCTCTGGATGTGTGGAGCCTCTGCTGGCTTAGGAGTTTCTTCCCCTGGATCAGATCAGTGAGCACGAGGGAGAGGTCACTCTGGCTGGTGTTTTTCGGAAGGAAAGCAGCAACAGTATTTTCTCACCCGCTGCCAAGCTTCTTACGAGGCTGGCCACAGGGCTGCTGTCCATGGGGAGAAAGAGCCTGTGTTCTGAAGGAAGCAAGAAGAGACAAAAGGTCCTGTGTGCAGAGCAGGGTTGGCACTGAGCAGATTAACTGCCTTCCCCGTCCCACAGGACACTGCTGTCCGTCCTGCAGCTGTGGGTGGGCTCACTCTGCAGTCTTGGCACCAAACTCAGATCCTACTTCTGTGGTCAGGCTTTGGCAAGTGATAACCTTTCTTAGCCTCAGTGAAAAGAGAGAAGTGATGTGTTCTTCAGGGTTGCTGGAGGATGGATGATTAAATGAATCTGCCTGTGCAGATGTCCTGTGGCAGGAACACACACACACACACACACACACACACACACACACACACACACACAGCATCAAGAGCCTAATGCACTCAGTTGATAGTCATTAATATTACCTTTCCCATCTTATCAGAGTAATTCAGTGCTATCGGGCAATTCCTGGCCCTGAGGCAGTCAAGGAATGCAAAGAACAGCAAATAATAGGACAGGCTATCTTTCAGAGTGAGAGACATAAGGACACACTCACGGGCCAACTAAGGACACTGTGAGTCGGAGGCTGTGATTTAGCACATAGTGATAGAAGATCAGTCTTTCGTGGGTATCACATTTTATTATTTTTGTACCACATCAGATTCCATGAATCCATTTGGTTTCATTTGGAAATCGATGTCCATTCCAGAAGAGCAAGCCCAGCATGGGCTTGGAGCTGAGCGCAGAGTCCTTTGTGCTGTTGTTGACTCTGGATGTGTGGCAGTGGGTAGGCCCCGTGCAGAACAACAGGGTTTTCTTTCCAGGTTCTGAGAAGGAGCTGGAGCTTGGAGCATTGGGGCGCTTTCTCACAAATCCATGCACGCCTTGATGCTCAGGAACTATCCTGGCGAAGTTGGAGGAAAGCATTTAGACCAACACATAGCACGGAGGGTATCAAATAGAGAACTGTTAGTTTTGCCTTCTGCTGCAAGTATTCATATTGATTCCACTTGTTGCAGCTTTAAAAAAGGTTCTTGGGGGCTGGGAAGGTGGCTCAGTGGTGGAGTGCTTGCCTTGAGCTGAAGAGCTGAGGGACAGCGCCCAGGCCCAGAGTTCAGGCCTCACGACCGCCCCCCCCAAAAAAAAGGGTTCTTGGAAGTGTGCCATAAAAGCACAACAGGAACGCACCCTTTTTCCATCACACATGCTTTCATAATTTTTAATTATTATAAAGGTTATGTGCAGAGGGTTACAGTTACACAGGTAATGAGCACGTTTCTTTTGCACAGTGTCACCCCTTCCCTCCACCACAGTTGTGCAGTTATTGTGAGATACCGGGAGTTCTTTTCACATTGGGATGTCAAGTTCCTATGATGATGTGTAGAAAGATATATTACATATTGCTTTTGCTTTTTGAGTGTCCAACAGCAGTTATGTAAGACATGACTGTCTGCTCTTTTTTCTGCTTTTTAGTTCTTTTCTTTCTGTTCCAAGTTCAGGCAATTCCTTAGATGTCTTATGTTGTATCTGCAATGGAGTTCTGAACCAAGGCCTCATGCTCTTACTTGACTTTTTCTCTCAAGGCTTGTTAACTGGAGATGAGCCTCTCAGCTTTATATGTCTGAGCTGGCTTTTATTTGAGATCCTCAGGTCTCAGTCTCCCGAGTAGCTGCGACTACAGGTGTGAGACACCAGTGCCCGGCCTCCATTTGACTTTTAAAAATATATGTTCAGAGAACAAACTGGTTGATTTCAGTTTTGGAAATGACTCAGCAGGTTAACCGTCTTTGAAAAGAACATGTGACCTATTATGTATTGAAATGCTCTGGATATGCCAGATTGAATTTGGTAGCTCTGTTGAGTCTTTATGATTGATTGTTTGCTTATTTTGTTAGGCTCTGAGGGAGAGGTTTAGGGTATCTGTTTAGCTCAGTTCCAGTACAGAATACTACAGATGGATTAAAGCATGAGTTTATTGTAGGTTTGGGATTAGAGTTAGGGTTCAGGCTAAGGGTTGGAGCTCAGGTTAGGATTAGAGTAAAGGTTCTGGTAAAGATTTGGTGTTAAGGTTAGGGTCAGGCTGGCCTTTCCTGCCTTAATCTCCCATGTACTAGGACTGTTGATGTGCACGATCACATCCAACTATTGCTTTAATTCAAAGAAAGAAAGGAAGGAAGGAAGGAAAGAAGGGAGGGAGGGAGGGACGGAGGGAGGAAGGAAGGAAGGAAGGAAGGAAGGAAGGAAGGAAGGAAGAAAGGAAGGAAGGAAGGAAGGAGGGAAGGAAGGAAGGAAGGGAGAAAAAGAAAAGAAAAGAAAAATAAAAGAAAGGAGGCACAACTGTGTGTTTCATTTAAATGGAAAATTGCACCCTTATATTCAGACCCTTGCTTGGGAGCCTGCCCCAAGGGGTGTGTGCTGGCACCAGTTACAGTGCCCAGAACATCCTGCAGCCTGCACTCAGACCTCCTTCAGGACATGGCGCTGCTGTATCACAGCTCCTGAAACTTGGCTATGAGAACTCAAGGCAGTGTGCCAGGCAGTCTGAGAGCGTCCACGCATTAGCGTGTGGACCAGGGTACTGGTAGACATGGCCATGATTGCTTGCCGCTGGAAGCTGGAAGTGTAGGTAGCTTAGCTCCTGCTGCTAAGCCATGGAGAGGAACAGGAGCCACTGTCCCACACATGCTATGCTGGCCAAATCCTTGACCAGGTTTCCACTGATAATGAACTCCTACATCTAGTTCCTGAAGGAATCTGGCTCCAGGCTGGAGGGCAGTTGGAGTGTGTGCACCCAGGGGGATGACAAGAAGCTCTGTGTGTACATGGTGCTACATGCTACATGCTACCGCACAGCCTCTCACAAGTCCTTTCCCTGTCATAAGTGGACCACAAGCTCAGCCACTTTCTGAACATGCACCTGTTCAGATCCCCCAGGATCTGGGCCATTGTGGCTGCTGCTGGAGGGCGCTGGGAGCACTGGAACCTCACCTGGCCCTTGTGACTGTCATCTGGATGACAGTGCAGCCAGCGAATCCTGTCCCCTCCGTGATCAGCTCAGTGGGGAGGTTTCAGACATAACTGCACAAAAGCAGGGATGGAAGGCGGCCAGCAGCTCTTAATAAGCAGGGCACCTACAAGTCCTCAAGTAACAGATGGGAGGATTATTTAGGAACTCCAATTGTCCAGAGCTCTAGAAGCTTGTAGGCCTGCCTGAGAGCCATTTGCCTTTTCTAAGACTATAGGCCCACCTCCAGTACTAAGTCTAATATTGCCTTTTAGGAAAAAGGAGGCAGGGGACGGTGGAAGGTGTTTCCATTTTTTTGTTTTGTTTTGTTGGGGGGGGGCTGTCCTGGGACTTGAACTCAAGGACTGAGAACTGTCCCTGAGCTTTTTGCTCAAGCTAGCACTTTACAACTTGAATCACCATTCCACTTCCAGCTTTTTAGTGGTTAATTGGAAATACTTTCCTGCCCCAGCTGGCTTTGAACTGTGATCCTCAGATCTCCTCCTCCTGAGGAGCTAGGCTAACAGACATGAGGCACCCATGCCTAGCTTCATTTTGGTTTTGTGAGGCTGGGACCACATTTACACTTGCTCCTCCCTCAGGGATGCTGTATGGAAGATGCTCCCTAGTGTGAGAAAAGCAATATTTTCTGTCCAGCCAATGTGCTTCTGTCTTGTGCATTTACGTTTTTTGGTGTTGATGTTTCTTGGAATTACTTGCATTTTTAATGCTTTCTGTGCTGCTTGTGACTAGCTAGCCGAGGGAGTCAGTGGGGAGGGAAATCTGTGTTGAAGAAGTTAAAATAATAGATGGTTGCTGTTAAAAAGGGAACTCTTTACAGAGGAGAGTTAGTGGGAGCTTTCCACTTACCTCATCGACCTCCTCTGTCCATCTCAGTTCCAGACAGATGGGATGAAAACAGCAAACCTTTGATAGGTGTTAAAGAACGGCCCCCTTTCTAATCTTGGTAATCAAACATGCTTAGAATATGAGCCTGACTCCCTGACAAGGAGAGTCAGTCTGGATTGGGATGAAAACCTAGCAAACTGCCCTGCCCAGCTCTGGGTAGAGAAATGGTATTGTACCCTTTTCCACAAAAGTTGCCTTGATGAAATCTCCTGTATCTCTTATGTGTTTATTCATTTCTGACACCAGAGAGTCGTGCATTTCTAACATCAGGATACATATAGTTGATAGAATTGCATACTTAAAAATGGCGAAGATGGAGAACTTTGTTACATGTGTCAAGGGACAAAATTTCAACAAATTGAGTTTAGAGATCAGCTTGACTTCTGTTGGTGAGCTCTGTGGGCTGGCAGCATCCATCTGAGAAGGGGGTTGGCACCAATGGTCAGCCTGTGGCCCTGTCCAGTGACAGCACTACTAAAGCTGAGTACCCATTACCTGACTTTTGTAACTGTAACCCCTCTGTACCCCACCTTTATTATAAAATTTAAATAAAGGTTGAGTGCTTGACTCCAGCCACTTTATATAACTGAAGCATGCGTGGCTGATCACCCTTGGTGGGTGATTGCCAGCTTCCTGGTTTGATTGCTTTTTGTAAAACTGAGATGTTTTTGAATATGGAGCTACTAGCATGAGTGACACAATTCTTCCTTGAGCGGTCTGCTGGAGTCTATTCAGGGTGTCATGCCAAAAAAAAAATGACCTGTATACTTTACTATAGTTTTTTTTAAATGCATGTGATACTCCCAAACTGTTGAGTTTTGCAGTTTATAAAGGTGAACTGTATGGTATGTGAGACATAGTTTTAAAACATTCTAAAAAAAAACTCAAAAGGGAAATAACCAAATTAACTTAATGGAATACTTTCCCTGATGATAGTATAAATGGCTAAGGAGTGCAAAAGCTTTGATAATCAAGACTTTATGAAAATTCGATCATATCAATAGTATGTGCTAAGAACAATTTTTACGATAAAATTAGTTTAAACAGATTTTGCAAAATACTTATTGTAGTACGCATCTGATTGAATAGATTGGAGGCTGACAAGCATAGCTAAATGGTGATGGCTCAGATGAAGGGAACTTGGAATCAGAAGGAACTCACCGTCCTGAGAGAGGTTTGTATCCCAGAGGCCTGGGAGGACGTCACACTGCTCACCTGTGGTCAGTGCACCTGACAGTCCTCAGGAACCTGGGAGGACGTCACACTGCTCACCTGTGGTCAGTGCATCCCGACAGTCCTCAGGAACCCGGGAAGATGTCACACTGCTCAGCTGTGGACAGTGCACCTGACAGTCCTCAGGGACCTGGGAGGACGTCACACTGCTCAGCTGTGGTCAGTGCACCTGACAGTCCTCAGGGACCTGGGAGGACGTCACCGCTGCTCACCTGTGGACAGTGCACCCCACAGTCCTCAGGCCTGCATGAGGAGGACGTCACACTGCTCAGCTGTGGACAGTGCACCTGACAGTCCTCAGGCCTGCATGAGGAGGACGTCACACTGCTCAGCTGTGGACAGTGCACCTGACAGTCCTCAGGCCTACATGAGGAGGAAGGCACTGGGCCTGGCTCCTGGAGTTCCTGAGCCGAGGACATGTTGAGGCAGGCGTCAGGGTGGACAGTTTTCTGTCTGCTTGCCCCAGGAGGGCTGGATCCCTTTCTCCCGCCAGGCTGCTCCTCCAGAGACAGAGGGAGGCAGCAGTGACTGTGTGCTTTAGGCGGCTGTGGGGTGCCGTCCCCCTCTGTCCCCAGAAACACACAGAACCCCAGCTCATTCCAGGTCTGTGCCCAGCAGAGCCCAGACACCCTGCAGAGGGCTGCTTGTGAGGAAGCTGGCCACAGTCAGAGGACTGAGCACTCTCAGGGCATTTGCCTCTTGCCCATTCTGGGCAGGTAGCAGGCTGTCCTGAAAGTTCTAGAATGCTGACTTGGCCAACTGCTTCAAGTGCACATTGAGAAAAGTGGATAAAAGCCTGTTGCTGGCTGTTGCTGGGCCTGGGCCTCCTGAGAAGGGTCGCTCCACACTGGTCAGAGGCCCTCATGTGGATGGCACAGGAGGCCCCTGGTCAGTCCAGTGGGGAGGAGTTCCTAACCTTAGCATCCTGACACCCGGCCTCTTTTGTCCCTTTCCTCCTTGTGGTTTTGCCCCAGGCCTCTCCGAGAAGGATGTGGATACACAGCCTGTTCCACCCTCCCCCCTGTAAAGGGCCAGCCTGGGCTCAGTGGACACGGGCAAGATGCCATGACCAGCTGGAACAGCTTCTTCATGTACCTTCCTGAGTCACTTTCCCCACTGAGCTTACAAGGGACGTCTTGGCTGTTCCAAGTACAGATGACCCAAGCGCCAATATCCTGCAGATACAACATCAGCAGCCTAGAGGCTCACCAGCTTCAGAACGTTAGACCTGAGGGGAACACTTGTGTGATATTTCCGTAGTGTGGCTCTGACACACTACTGCAGACTGGGTGGTTTGGAGATCTGTGTTCACAGCTCTGAAGTCCAGCAGCATGGAATCACTGTCTTCTGGGCCACATTCCCTCAGGAGGTACAAGGCATGGTGAGTTCTGGGTCTTCTCTCAGCTTCCAAACCTGTGAGAGCAGAGTGAAGTCTCTACAGAGCATCATCCCTGGGTGCATTTCTGGGACCCCATTTCCTCCTTTTAGGAGCACAGTAACAACAGGAACTGGAGTTGATCTCCTGCCAAGAGCCCATTTCCATGTAAGGTCATATTCACAGGTACCGGGTGATGAGAGCATCCATATATGAACTTTGGGAACACAACCCATTACAATGTTCCTGCCTCTGCCAGCAGCCTCTACCTCCCTATTGACTTTGTGGCTCCTCTGGGGCCCCATCTCCTTCCTGGGCACCCAGCAGATCACTGCGGGCCCTGACTGCTGGGCCTGAGCTGACACTGTGAGGATTCAGTGAGAGCTGGTGTAGGGGGAAGGGTCTCCTAGACTGTTAAGGCCCCAGACTGTGTGAGGAAAACTAAGTGGAGAAGTTGACCCTTTACTAAAAACAAAGAGAGGCCATGAAGGGAGTCCTTAAATCATATTTCACACGGACTTTGGCCCTATGTCATATCCTGCCCAATTAGAACAGTGCCTGCTGTGCAACGTTGTACATCCCACCCGTGATCGATTGGCTCCTGCTTCAAGGGAGCCGATGCCTCCGTGTGCACATTGTATATCCTCCTGTAGCTATCTTTGTAATAAATCTCATGTAGCTGTCTTTGTAACAGCCCCCAGCTTCAAGGATGCAGGGGCATATGACATTATGTTTCTGGAATATACAAACCCCAAGAGTAAGAATATCCGCCTGCTTTGTGTGGGGACCCCAGATTTGCCTGCCAATTCAAGGCAGAATGATAGGTTAGTTCAAACAGTTCCTAGGAGACAGACTGTAACCTATGGCCACGGACATAAACATGAAATCCTTATGTGGTGTTACAATCCTGTTGGCCACCCACGTGTGACTAAGCTGGACCACATGGATGTTGCCTTTAAAAACCCTAGCTTGTGGGTCGTTTGGGGTCGCAGTTTCAGCTCCTGAATCTGTGCTGCATCCCTGGGTGGTCAGCTCTCCAGTTCCCCAATAAAGTCACCTTTTTACATGAGGCTGTCGGAGTGGTGGACTCTTTTCTCCATAACACTGGGACAAGACTGCTCTGGGGTTCGGACACTAAAGTTTGCAGCAGGACCAAACAGAGGCTAATCTGTCTTTGGCACTGAGGCTTTGGGACACTTCATCAGGGCTTCAAGTTTTACGGTGTCCTGGGCAGAAGTAGCTGCAGGTACATGCTAGGAAGAGGAGTGGAGCACCGCAGGGGTGGGGCAGGAGCAGGAAGTGAGCGGTCCAGGGGCGGGGTTTGTGGGGGGCCAAGGGTCCTGAGGACAGTGTGCATACCTAGAGCACCATCTGGTGGGAAGCAGTGGTCACTGCACCTCTCTGGTCCTGAGATGAGGAGGATCATGTACACACCTAGAGCACCATCTGGTGGGAAACATTGGACACTGCATTCCCCTGGACCCGAGAAGAAGAGGACGGTGCATACACCTAGAGCACCATCTGGTGGGAATGAGCAGTCACTGCACCCCTCTGGTCCTGAGACGAGGAGGATCATGTAAACGGCTAGAGCACCATCTGGTGACAATCAGTGGTCACTGCAACCCCTGGACCTGAGAAGAAGAGGACAGTGAACACACCCAGAGCGCCCTCTGGTGGGAATCAGTGTTCACTGCACCCTCTGGTCCTGAGGACAGTGCACACACCCAGAGCGCCCTCTGGTGGGTACCAGTGTTCACTGCACCCTCTGATCCTGAGAAGGACAGTGCACACACCCAGAGCGCCCTCTGGTGGTTATCAGTGTTCATTGCACCCTCTGGTCCTGAGAAGGACAGTGCACACACCCAGAGCACCCTCTGGTGGGAATCAGTGTTCACTGCACCCTCTGGTCCTGAGAAGGACGGTACACACACCCAGAGTGCCCTCTGGTGGGAATCAGTGGTCACTGCACCTTCTGGTCCTGAGAAGGACGGTGCACACACCCAGAACGCCCTCTGGTGGGAATCAGTGTTCACTGCACCCTCTGGTCCTGAGAAGGACAGTGCACACACCCAGTGCACCCTCTGGTGGGAATCAGTGGTCACTGCACCCTCTGGTCCTGAGAAGGACAGTGCACACACCCAGAGCGCCCTCTGGTGGTTATCAGTGTTCACTGCACCCTCTGGTCCTGAGAAGGACAGTGCACACACCCAGAGAGCCCTCTGGTGGGTATCAGTGTTATCTTCACCCTCTGGTCCTGAGAAGGACAGTGCACACACCCAGAGCACCCTCTGGTGGGAATCAGTGTTCACTGCACCCTCTGGTCCTGAGAAGGACAGTGCACACACCCAGAGCGCCCTTTGGTGGGATTCAGTGTTCACTGCACCCTCTGGTCCTGAGGACAGTGCACACACCCAGAGCGCCCTCTGGTGGGAATCAGTGTTATCTGCACCCTCTGGTCCTGAGAAGGACAGTGCACACACCCAGAGTGCCCTCTGGTGGGAATCAGTGTTCACTGCACCCTCTGGTCCTGAGAAGAACAATGCACCCAGAGCGCCCTCTGGTGGGTATCAGTGTTCACTGTACCCCCTGGACCTGAGAAGAAGAGGACATTGAACACACCTAGAGCACCATCTGGTGGGGATGAGTGGTCACTGCACCCCTCTGATCCTGAGACGAGGATGATCGTGTACACAGCACCATCTGGTGGGCATCAGTGGTCACTGCAACCCTTGGACCTGACAAGAAGAGGACAGTGCACACACCTAGAGCACCATCTGGTGGGAATCAGCACTCACTGCACCCCTTGGTCTTGACGAAAGGAGGACGGTGAGCATGCCTAGAGCACCCTCTGGTGGGAAACAGCCCTCATTGCACCCCTGGTCCTGAGGAGCAAGGTGCTCACCTGTCTAGCATGCCCTCCGGTGGGAATCAGCTATCACTGCACCCTAAGTCCTGAGGAGAGGACAGTGTGCAAGCCTAGAGCACCCTCTTGTGGGAATCAGTGCTCACTGCATCCTCTGGTTTTGTGGGCGGAGCAGAGCAAGAAGTAAGAGGTGCAGGGGTGGGGCTTGTGGAAGAGCAGAGCACAGGAGGGGTGGAGCAAGAGCAAGGAAGTGAGCAGTGCAGGGGTGGGCTTGTAGGAGGACCTGGGGTCCTGAGGAGCACAGTATGCACACCTAGAGCACCATCTGGTGGGAATCAGTGGTCACTGCACCCCTGGCCTGGAGAACAGGAACACAGTGTGCACACCTAGAGCACCATCTGGTGGGAATCAGTGATCACTGCACCCCTGGCTGGGAGGAGAGGAGCACAGTGTACATACCTAGAGCGCCCTCTGGCCAGAATCAGTGCTCACTGCACCCTCAGGTTTTGTGGGTGGAGCAGAGCACGAGAGAGGGAGGCAAGAGCCCAGAAGTGAGCGGCCCAGGGGCGGGGCTTGTGGACTGGCAGAGCACTAGAAGGGAGGGGCAAGAGCCTGGAAGTGAGGCGGAGCTTGTGGAGGGTCAAAGCTTGAGAGGGATGGGGCAAGAGTGCAAAAGAGAGCAGATCAATGGGGGCTTGTGGAGGGGCAGAGCATGAGAAGGGAGGGGCAAGAGCTTGGAAGTGAGCGGTCCAAGGGCGGGGCTTGTGGAAGAACACAGCACAGGAGGGGTGTGGCAAGGGAGCAGAAGTGAGGGATCCAGGAGTGGGGCTTGTGGGAGGCCCTGAGGTCCTAGGAGGATGGTGTGCACACCCAGAGTGCCCTCTGGTGGGAATCAGTGGTCACTGCACCCTCTGGTCCTGAGAAGGACAGTGCACACACCTAGAGCGCCCTCTGGTGGGAATCATTGTTCACTGCACCCTCTGGTCCTGAGAAGGACAGTGCACACACCCAGAGCGCCCTTTGGTGGGATTCAGTGTTCACTGCACCCTCTGGTCCTGAGAAGGATAGTACACACACCCAGAGCGCCCTCTGGTGGGAATCAGTGTTCACTGCACCCTCTGGTCCTGAGAAGGACAGTGCACACACCCAGAGCGCCCTCTGGTGGTTATCAGTGTTCACTGCACCCTCTGGTCCTGAGAAGGACGGTGCACACACCCAGAGCGCCCTCTGGTGGTTATCAGTGTTCACTGCACCCTCTGGTCCTGAGAAGGACGGTACACACACTCAGAACGCCCTCTGGTGGGAATCAGTGCTCACTGCACCCTCTAGTCTTGTGGGAGGAGCAGAGCATGGAAGTGAGCAGTCCAGGGGCGGGGCTTGTGGAGGGGCAGAGAATGATAGGGGTGGGGCAAGAATGAGTCCAGAGGCAGGGCTTGTGGGGAGGCAGAGCACAGGAGGGTGCGGCAAAGGAGAAGTGAGCAGGCCAGGGGCAGAGGTTGTGGGAGGCCCCGGGGTCCTGAGGAGGACGGTGCACACACCTAGAGCGCCCTCTGGTGGGAAGCAGTGGTCACTGCACCCCCTGGTAGTCAGGAGTACAGTGCACACACCTAGAGCGCCCTCTGGTGGGAAGCAGTGGTCACTGCACCCCCTGGTAGTCAGGAGGACAGTGTGCATACCTAGAGCGCCCTCTGGTGGGAAGCAGTGGTCACTGCACCCCCTGGTAGTCAGGAGGACAGTGCACACACCTAGAGCGCCCTCTGGCGGGAAGCAGTGGTCACTGCACCCCCTGGTGGTGAGGAGGACAGTGTGCATACCTAGAGCGCCCTCTGGTGGGAAGCAGCCCTCACTGCACCCAGTGTCCTCCATGGACAGTGCGCCTGCCTAGAGCACCTTCTGCCTAGAGCAGGGAAGTGTGCAGCCCAGGGGCAGGGCTTGTGGAAGAGCAGAGCACAGGAGCATTTTGGGTACATGTTAGGGTGCATGTAAGGCTCACTTAGAGTACACGTTAGGGTACTTGTTAGGGTACATGTTAATGTTTGCCATGCATTTTAGGGTTGAGGTACATTTTTAGGTACATAGGGTGTTAGAGTTAGGGTACATGCTGGCGTATGGATGTCAGTCAGGGTACATGTTAGGGTGTGAGTATGGGCCAGAGTTAGGGTGTGTGATGGGGTATATGTTAGGGAACATTTTAGGGTACATGTATGTGTCAGGACTAGGGCCTGTGTCAGGTTACACATTTGGAGTACACATAAGGTTACCTGTATGGTTTGGACAATGTATTAGAATTTAGAGTATTTATTAGGGTATGTGCTACGTTTAGGGTACATGTGAAGTTGTAGTTTGTTAGGGTACATTCAGGGTACACGTACAGTTTATAGAGTATGCAAATGGGTACTTGTTAGCATATGGGTTCATGTCCAGAGCATGTTTACTGTATTACAGTATATTGGGAATCTGTTAGGTTTAACATACATGTTAAAGTACTGGCACGTATTAGGGTATGTGTTTGAGTCCATGTTAGGGTATGTGTTAGAGTTAGGGTACTTGATAGGGGATTTGTTAGGGTTATGGTACATGTTAGAGTGCGTGTTAGGGCACATATTATGATATGTATTAGAGTTAGCATACTTCACAGGGGATTCGTTAGGGTGAAGGTACATGTTAAGGCTATGGCACATGTTAGGCTATGTGTTAGGGAACATTGAGGGTACATGTTAGGGTGCATGTAAGGATACTTGTGTGGTTTACAGTACTTGTTAGGGGATGTTAGGGTGCATGTTAAGGGTACATGTTAGGGTTAAGGTACATGTTAGGATATGGTTGAGTCACATGTTAAGGTACATTTATTTTTTAGAGTACGTGTCAAGGTACTTGGGGTATATGTAAAGGTCAGAGTTAGAGTATGTTAGGGTACATTCAGGGTACATGTAAGGTTACCTGCATGCTTTATAGAGTATGTGTTAGGGTATTTGTTATCATATGTTTGTCTAGAGTATGTTTAATGTGTTAGAGTACTATTGGGAAATTTGTTGGGGTTAAAATACATGTTAAAGTCAGGGCACATATTAGGGTGTAGATTGGGTTACTTTAAGGTACAAGTTTGAGTGTATTTAAGGGTATTTGCATGGTTTTGAATAAGTGTTATGGTCCTATTTAGGGTATCAGTTAGTGTTTAGAGTACATGTTAGCAAACAGGGTATGTTTTGTGCACATGCTAGGGTACATGTATGACTTGAAGTACATGTTAGGATACATGTAAATGTTTAGAGTGTATGTTACAGTACGTGTTTGGGTATGTGTTAAGGTTACACTTATGGTTTGGGTTAGGCAACATGTTAGGAAGTATGTTGGGATAAGTTTAGGGTACTTGTTAGGGTATATGTAAGCTTTACAGTACATGATAATGGTTAGGGTCTGTGTTAACCAGTAGGGTACATGTTAGAGTATTTGTTAGGTTTTGGCTTAGGGTTAAGGTATGTATTAGGGTATGTTTGGGGTACATGCTAGTTTACCTATAAAGTACCTGCATGTATTAGAGTGCATGTAAGAGTCGTTGTTACCACACATTTTAGCATTTAGAGTATATGTTATGGCATGTGTTTGAGTTAGAATGAAGTTTATGGTATATGTCAGGGTCCATGTTAGAGTTAGGGTATGTGGTAGGGGTTAAGGTATATGCTATAGTGTATATTAGGGTTATGGTTTAGGTTAAGGGCAAGTGTTTGGGTATGTGGTAAGGTGAATTCGAGGTAGATGATAGGGTGTACGTAAATGTACCTGTATGGTTTACAGTACTTGTTAGGGTACTTGATAGAATGTGACACTGTTTACTATATTTGTTAGGGTACTTATTAGGGTATGTGTTACAGTTTAGGGTTTTAGAGTAAAGGTATGTGTTAGGATAACTGATAGGGTACATGTTGGAGCATGTGCTAGGGTATGGGTTAGGGTTGTGGGTTAGGGTCAGAGTCAGGGTCGTTGTCAGTGTTGGGATTATAGGTTAAGGTTATCGATCTGGTGAGCTTAGGGCTAGCATTTGGATTATGGGAATAGGTCAGGCTTAAGGTCAGGAAAGGGTGTAGGGAATATGGTAGACAAAGGGTGATGTTGGGATGCACTTGAGGAAATGTTAGAGTAAGGGTCCAGGAAAGGTTTAGGGTTAGGGAATGTGTGAGGAAGAACTCTGTGGGATGGGTTGGGGTTATGGATATGGTATGGATATGGAGTAGTCTTCAAAGTTGATTATGGAACAGGTGACGATTAGTGAACTTGTTAGGGTTAGGATTGCAGAAAGTGTTAGTTGTGCAGTTATGTATGGATTGGGGTTAGTAGATGGTTTAGAGTGAGACATAAGATTGGTGAGTAGCTTGGGGTACATATTAGGATATGAGTTTGGGTTAGGGCACATGCTAGGATGTGAGTATGGGTCAGAGTTAGGGTATATGGTGGGGTACATGTTAGGGAACACGTTAAGATAGTGTTTGGGTTTAAGGTGCATGTTAGGATGTTAGGTTTAGGCATACATGTTAGGGCATGCATTGGGGTAGGTTTGGGATACATGTTACAGGGCATGTAAGGGTAGTGCTATGATTTAGAGTACATGTTAGCTTAGGAAATTATAGGGTTAAGGTACCTGTTAGGGTTAAGGCATGTTAGAGTATTTGTTAGGGTGCATTTGGGGTACTCGTTAGGGTGCATGTAAGGTTTGTTTTGAGTACTGTTAGGGTGCTTGTTAAGATACATGTTAATGTTGAAATTATATTTTAAGGTTAGAGCACATTTTAAGGTACATGATAAGATATGTGTTAGTTATGGTACATGTCAAGGTATGGGTTATGGTTAGGTTACAAATTAGGGGGTTAATATGGGCCAGAGATAGGATATGTATATATGTTAGAGAACATGTCAGGATACATGTTAGGATCATGGCAAGTTATAGGCTACTGTTATGCCATCTATTTGGAGTACATGTTAGGCACATGTATCATTTAGAGTATGTTTTCATAGTTAGGCTACATATCAAGATATGTGCTAATGTTAATGGTTCATGTTAGGATATGGGGTATGTGTTAGGTTTGGGACATGTTTTAGGTATGTGTTAGGTTTAGGACATGTTTTAAAGTATAAGGTTTATGGTTTTGTTAATGCTAACACATGTGTTAGGGAATATGTTAGATTACATTTGGGGTTAGAGTGCTTGTAAGGGTACCTGCATGGTTTTGAGTATGTTCTAGGGAACTAATTAGGATATGGGTTTAGATGATGTGTTAGGATTAGGGTACATGGGTAGGGTATGTGTTACGGTTAGGGCATGTATTAGGGTATTACTTAGGGTTGGAGTTTCAGTTAGTGTTAGGGTTCATTTGGGTACATGTTAGGGTGCATGTGAGGGTATCTGTATGTGTTAGGGTACTTGTTTTTGTTTGTATTAGTGGTTAAGGTACACATTAGTATACATGTTGGCGTTTTCCTTAGGGCATGTGTAAGGGTATTAAGGTTTGGGTTAGTTTTTGTGTTAAGGTATGAGTTAGGGTACATGTAAGGGTAACTATGGTTTACAGTACATTTTGTTAATATATGTTATGTATTGGGGTATGTGTTAGGATATGTATTAGGGTATATGTTGGAGTTAGGATAATTGATAAGGGATTTGTTGGCATCATGGTCTGGGTTAGGGCTAGAGCACACATTAGGGTATGTTACAGAATGTGTTAGAGTTAGAGTACTCGATTGGGGTAGGGTTATGGTTACTGTTAGGGTTAGGGCACATGTTAGGATATGTGTTGTGGTATATTAGGGGTACCCACTGGGGCACATGTAAGGGTACCTGTGTAGATTAGAATATTTGTTAGGGTATATTAGGGTGTATATTAGAGTATAACTTAAGGTTAAAGAACATGTTAGGGTATGTTGGAGGTACATGTTAGAGTACATGTATAGACACATGTATTTATTAGAGTATGGGTTAGAATGCTTGTTAGAGCACGTGTTAGTGGTTAGAGTACATGTTAGGGTATATGTTAAGGTCAGGATTAGGGTTTTGGTTAGAGGATGTTAGGGTACATTCAGGGTACATGTAAGGGTTACCTGTATGAGTTATAGAGTATATGTTAGGGTTCTTGTTACCATATGTATTAGTGTCTAGAGCATTTTTAATGTGTTAGAGTGAAAATACTATTGGGAAATCTGTTACAGTTAAGATGCATGTTAAAGCTAGGACACATATTATGGTGTATATTAGTTTACACTGGGGTACACGTTATGGTGCATGTAAGGGTTCGTACATGGTTTTGTTAGGATATGAATAAGTGTTTTGAGTAATAGTAGGATACATGGTATGTTTGGCACATGTTAGGGTAAATATACTGGTACATGTATGACTTATAGTACATGATAGAGTACTTGTTAGGAGACACATTAATGTGTTAGATTTAGGAAACATGTTTGGTCATGTATCAGGGTTATGGTTATGATTTTGGTTAGGCCACATGTTAGGATGTGTGTTGGCATAAGTTTAGGGTACTTGTTAGGGTATATGTAAGGTTTACAGTATGTGACAGTGGTTAGGGTACATGTTATGTCTAGGGTACATGTTAGAATATCTTTTAATTTTTATCTTTGGTTAGGCTATACATTAGAGTGTTTGGGGTACATGCTAGGGTATATGTAAGAGTAACTATATGGTTCAAAGTTCACATAAGAGTTACTGCTATGATACATGTTAGTATTTAGAGTGTATGTTATGGCACGTATTAGGGTAAGGTAAAATTTATAGTATGTGGCAGAGTTTGTGTTACAGTTAGGGTATATGTTAGGATTTAGGTATGTGTTATGGTATATATTAAGAGTACATGTTAGGGTATCTATTATGAAAGATGTTGGTGTTCATGTGTATGTAACCTCAGGCCCGCTGTGGGGACACTCAGCCACTGTGGGGATACTCAGCATGCAGGCTCACTGTGGGCACACTCAGCACTCAGCCACCACAGGGACAGCACTAAGGCCCTCTGTGGGGACACTCAGCCACCACAGGGACACTCAGCGTGCAGGCTCACTGTGGGGAAACTCAGCACTCAGCCACCACAGGGACACTCAGCACTCAGGCTCACTGTGGGGACACTCAGCATGCAGGCTCACTGTGGGGAAACTCAGCACTCAGCCACCATGGGGACAGCACTCAGGCTCACTGTGGGGACGCTCAGCACTCAGCCACCACAGGGACACTCAGCATGCAGGCTCACTGTGGGGACACTCAGCACTCAGCCACCACAGGGACACGCAGCACTCAGGCTCACTGTGGGGACACTCAGCCACCACAGGGACACTCAGCACTCAGGCTCACTGTGGGGACACTCAGCACTCAGCCACCACAGGGACACTCAGCACTCAGGCTCACTGTGGGGACGCTCAGCAGTCAGGCCCTCCGTGGGAACACTCAGCACCCCCCCCCCCACATACCCAGCAGCTGTCACCTGGGAGGAATCCTGGGCAGCCTGAGGCACAGGGTTGAGTCCCCAGCACATGCCACATGCCAGCCACCTGCTGTACCCACTCTCAGCCTCTGCTGCTCTTTGGGCAGACACTGACTCCAGACCTCAGGCCGCTGAAGATGACCCAGGAACATTAATGAAACCCCAGAAAGACCTTGACCTCCAGGAGACCCTGACCCCAGGCCTAGGAGACTCTGTCCCCCAGGAGACCCTGTCCTCTAGGAGACCCTGACCCCAGGAGACCCTGACCCTAGGTCTAGGAGGCATCTCTGCCGCCGCCTTTGATCTCAGCCCCTGCCCGGTCCCTTGTCCTCAAGTTCTGACCACCCCACGGCCACTCATCCCTGTCCCTAAATGCCCCTGGGCTCAGAGGAGGGGATCCTGCCCCCTTCTACCATCCCCTGTCCACCTGACCCCCATCTCCTGACCCCCTCCACCTGCTCCCCCTCCACCTGAGCCCTCCTCCATCTGACTCCTCCACCTGAGCCCTCCTCCACCAGATCTCTCCTCCACCAGATCTCTCCTCCACCTGACCTCCCTCGACCTGACCCCCTCTTCCATCTGACTCTTCCACCTGAGCCCTCCTCCACCTGACCCTCCTCCACCTGACCTCCCTCCTCCTGACCCCCTCCACCTGAACCCTCCTCCATCTGACTCCTCCTCCATCTGACTCTTCCACCCGAGCCCTCCTCCACCTGGTCCCTCCTCCACCCGAGCCCTCCTCTCCCTGAGCCCTCCTCCTGACCCCAGTACCCCTCCCCTCACCCCTGCACAGGCACAGACTCCTCCCTCCCCCCCACACGTGTGCTGAGTTCCAGTACGGGGTCGGATCACGCGGGTTCGGGACTTTTTTGTGCTTTTCTTTGCTCTTTTTTCCTGTAGGGTCTCTAACTGAGGTGGTGCCGCCCCATCTGGCGCTGTGTCCCTGGGCCCTGGCGCCTCGGCCTTCTGGCCACTGCCTGGGCCGCCGCGCCCGGAAATCCTAGCTCCGCCCCTCCCCGCAAGCCCCGCCCCTCTAAAAACCCCGCCCCACAGGAAAAACAGACACTGCCCAGCGTGTCACTCCCTGCGTCACCGAGACGGGGCTTGGCGGGAAATCCCGGCCCCGCCCCGCAGCCCACCCCGCTGGCCCCGCCCACGGGCGCTCGCCTTAACCCCTCCTCCTCCCCCTCTGCCACTCCTCGTCCGAGATTGGCCCTGAGCCCCGCGGCTGCGGACTCCCATGACCACCACCAGCACATCCTGCAGCGCTGGCCCGCCACAGTTTGTCAGCCGCCTGCTGCTGGGTTGCCTCTCAGCGCAGGGCGGGCAGGGCCTCTGTGGGGACCAGGGGGGGCTTCTAGGGAGCAGGGCGGAGCCAGCGGCGCTTTGCAGGAGCAGGGCGGGGCCGGGAGCGGGGCGGGGCCTGCGGGGAGCAGGGCGGGGCCAGCGGCGCTTTGCAGGAGCAGGGCGGGGCCGGGAGCAGGGCGGGGCCTGTGGGGAGCAGGGCGGAGCCAGCGGCGCTTTGCAGGAGCAGGGCGGGGCCGGGAGCAGGGCGGGGCCTGTGGGGAGCAGGGCGGAGCCAGCGGCGCTTTGCAGGAGCAGGGCGGGGCCTGCGGGGAGCAGGGCGGGGCCGGGAGCAGGGCGGGGCCTGCGGGGAGCAGGGCGGAGCCAGCGGCGCTTTGCAGGAGCGGGGCGGGGCCTGCGGGGCTCTGCCAGACCAGGGCGGGGCCTGTGGGGAGCAGGGCGGGGCCTGTGGGGAGCAGGGCGGGGCCTGTGGGGAGCAGGGCGGGGCCTGTGGGGAGCAGGGCGGGGCCTGTGGGGAGCAGGGCGGGGCCTGTGGGGAGCAGGGCGGGGCCTGTGGGGAGCAGGGCGGAGCCAGGCGCTTTGCAGGAGCGGGGCGGGGCCGGGGAGCTATTGCAGGGCTATTGCGGGGTTCCCGACCTGCAGACACGGCCACCCCGACCCTCCCCCGGAGCCCCAGGCTGTGCTGACACAGAAGCTGGTCCCCGCCAGCCACAGAAGGGACAGGCGACCAGACCTCTGTGCTGAAGCCTGTGGGCGATTCCCTGCTTCCAGGACCATAGGGCCGTGCAGCACGCTCTGAGGCGGCCGGTGCCCACCGCCAGCCCAGCCTGGAAGGGAGCCGCCCGAGGTGAGCCCAGCCCTGGGCGGGGCTTGTGCGGGAGACCGGGGAGGGGCGGGGCTAGAGAGAGGAAGTGAGTGGTCCAGGGGCGGGGCTTCGGGGGACAGCATGGGAAGGGTGGAATTAGATTGGGAGTGAGCAGGTATGGGCGGGGCTTGTGGGGCAGAGCGCGTGAGGGGCGGGGCAGGAGAGAGGAAGTGACGGGGCGGGGGCGGGCCGGAGGGCTGGACCAGCTTGGGCCGGTTCTGTCAGAGGCGGCAGACCCGCGGGCGGCTCCGGCAGCTCCTTCCTCCCAGCGCGCGGTGGCGTGCGGGCCTGCGGAGCTGGGCGGGCGCACTGTGGGCTTGTGGCGGGCTGGGCTTCCTACACGGTCCTGTCAGGCGCCAGCGGCTTTTCTACGGGGGAAGCGCCTGGAGTACGCGGGCTCTGCGCGGTCAGCTTGTCTGTGGAGAAGGCGGGACGCGGGGCCTGAGCGGACCGTGAGGCGGCTGCGGAGGACGAGCGGAGCTGAGCGGACCGTGAGGCGACTGCGGAGGACGAGCGGAGCTGAGCGGACCGTGAGGCGGCTGCGGAGGACGAGCGGAGCTGAGCGGACCGTGAGGCGGCTGCGGAGGACGAGCGGAGCTGAGCGGACCCTGAGGCCACTGCGGAGGACGAGCGGAGCTGAGCGGACCGTGAGGCGACTGCGGAGGACGAGCGGAGCTGAGCGGACCGTGAGGTGACTGCGGAGGACGAGCGGAGCTGAGCGGACCGTGAGGCGGCTGCGGAGGACGAGCGGAGCTGAGCGGACCGTGAGGCCACTGCGGAGGACGAGCGGAGCTGAGCGGACCGTGAGGCGGCTGCGGAGGACGAGCGGAGCTGAGGAGGAGCGGAGCTGAGCGGACCGTGAGGCGACTGCGGAGGACGAGCGGAGCTGAGCGGACCCTGAGGCCACTGCGGAGGACGAGCGGAGCTGAGCGGACCGTGAGGCGACTGCGGAGGACGAGCGGAGCTGAGCGGACCGTGAGGTGACTGCGGAGGACGAGCGGAGCTGAGCGGACCGTGAGGCGGCTGCGGAGGACGAGCGGAGCTGAGCGGACCGTGAGGTGACTGCGGAGGACGAGCGGAGCTGAGCGGACCGTGAGGCGGCTGCGGAGGACGAGCGGAGCTGAGGAGGAGCGGAGCTGAGCGGACCGTGAGGTGACTGCGGTGGACGAGCCGAGCTGAGGACAAGCGGAGCGGACCCTGAGGCGACTGCGGAGGACGAGCGGAGCTGAGGACGAGCGGAGCTGAGCGGACCCTGAGGCGGCTGCGGAGGATGAGCGGCCTCCGGCCAGGTGCGGACGGGGCCTGGGGTGGTGCTGGTGGGGGACTGTGCGGCCTGCCTCTCCCAGTGTGTCATTTGTGTCCTTCCTGAGGTGACTGCGGTGCGTTTAGGCCCTGAGCCAGGCGTCCGGAGCTGTCTAGGCCCAGGCCTGGGTGCGGGTGTCTGTGGAAGTGTATGAAGTGTGTGGGGCCTGCCTCTCCCGGTGTGTCATTTGAACACATTCTGAGGTGACTTTGATGAAGCCAGGCCCCACGGCAGGCAGGCCGGCCCTACACCAGGCAGGCCCCACACCAGGCCCCACACCAGGCAGGTCCCACACCAGACAGGCCCCACAGCAGACAGGCCCCACACCAGGCAGGTCCCACACCAGACAGGCCCCACAGCAGACAGGCCCCATACCAGGTCCCACACCAGGTAGGCCCCACATCAGGCCCATGCCAGGCCCCACACCAGGCCCCACACCAGACAGGCCCCACACCAGACAGGCCCCACACCAGACAGGCCCCACACCAGGCCCCACACCAGGTCCCACACCAGGTAGGCCCCACATCAGGCCCATGCCAGGCCCCACACCAGGCCCCACACCAGACAGGCCCCACACCAGACAGGCCCCACACCAGGCCCCACACCAGACAGTGCCCACACCAGGCAGGCCCCACACCAGACAGTGCCCACACCAGGCAGGCCCCACGCTAGGCCCCACGCCAGGCAGGACCCCCACCAGAGAGGCCCCATGCCAGACCCCATAACAGGCCCCACACCAGACAGTCTCCACACCAAGCATGCCCCACACCAGGCCCCACACCAAGCATGCCCCACACCAGGCAGGCCCCACACCAGGCAGACCCCACACCAGGCCTCGCACCAGGCTCCACACCAGGCAGGCCCCACACCAGGCAGGCTTCACACCAGGCCCCATGCTAGGCCCCACACCAGGCAGGCCCCACACCAGGCAGGTCCCACACCATGCCCCACACCAGGCAGGCCCCACGCCAGCCAGGCCCCACACCAGGCAGGCCCCACACCAGGCCCCATGCCAGGACCCACACCAGGCCCTACACCAGGCAGGCCATACACCAAGCAGGCCCCAAACCATGCTCCACACCAGGCCCCATACCAGGCAGGCCCCACAGCATGCCCCATACCAGGTCACACTCTAGGCCTCGTGCCAGGGCCCACACCAGGCCCCACACCAAGCCCCACACTAAGCATGCCCCACACCAAGCAGGTCCCATGCCAGGCTTCACACCAGGCAGGTCCCATACCAGGCCCCAAGCCAGGCCCCACACCAGGAAGGCCTCATACCATGGCTCACACCAGGTCACATACTAGGCCCCATGCCAGGCTCCATACCAGGCCCTATTTCAGGCAGGCCTCACACTAAGCAGGCCCCACACCAGGCAGGCCCCACACCAGACCCCATGCCAGGCCCCACACCAAGCAGGCCCCACAACAGGCAGGCCCCACAACAGGCCCCATGCCAGGTCCCATACCAGGCCCCACAACAGGCAGGTCCCACACCAGGCAGACCCCACACCAGGCAGGCCCCACACCAGGCAGGCCCCACACCAGGCAGGCCTCACACCAGGCCCCATGCCAGGTCCCATACCAGGCCCCACACCAGGCAGGCCCCACACCAGGCAGACCTCACACTAGGCCCCATGCCAGGTCCCACACTAGGCAGGCCTCACACCAGGCAGGCCTCACACCAGGTCCCATGCCAGGTCCCACACCAGGCCCCACACCAGGCAGGCTTCACACCAGGCTCCACACCAGGCAGGCCCCACACCAGGCCCCATACCAGAACCCACACCAGGCAGGTCCCACACCAGGCCCCACACCAGGCCCCACACCAGGTCCCACAACAGGCCCCACACCAGGCCCCACACCAGGCAGGCCCCACACCAGTCCCCACACCAGGCAGGCCCCACACCAGGCCCATGCCAGGCCCCATACCAGGCAGTCCCCACGCCAGGCCCCATACCAGGCAGGCTCCACACCAGTCCCATACCAGGCCCCATTCCAGGTCCCATACCAGGACCCACACCAGGCAGGCCCCACACCATGCCCCACTCCAGGTCATATACTAGGCCCCACGCCAGGCTTCATGCCAGGCCTCATGCCAGGGCCCATGCCAGGCCCCATACCAAGCAGACCTCACATCAAGCCCCACACCAAGCAGGCCCCACACCAGACAGGCCCCACTCCAGGCCCCATGCTGGGCTTCACACCAGGCAGGTCCCATACCAGGCCCCAAGCCGGGCCCCACACCGGGCAGGCTCACACCAGGCAGGTCCCACATCAAGCCCCACACCAGGCAGGCCTCACACGAGGCCCCATACCAGGCCCCACTCCAGGCAGGCCCCACACCAGGCAGGACTCATACTAGGCAGGCCCCATACCAGGCCTCATACCAGGTAGGTACCACACCAGGCCCCACACCAAGCAGGCCCCACACCAGGCAGGTCCCACACCAGGCCCCACACCAGACCCTACACCAGGTCCCACAATAGGCCCCTCACCAGGCAGGCCCCTTACCAGGCAGGTCCCACACCAGGCCCCATACCAGGCTCCAAAACAGGTAGCCCTTACAGCATGCCCCACACCAGGCAGGCCCCACACCAGACAGTCCCCACGCCAGGCCCACATCAGGCAGGCCCCATACCAGGCCCCACATCAGGCAGGCCCCATACCAGGCCCCACACCAGGCAGGTCCCACACCAGGACCCACACCAGGCAGGCCCCACACCAGGTCCCATACCAGGCCCCATGCCAGGCCTCACACCAGGTCCCACGCCAGGCCCCATACCAGCCCCCACACTAGGCAGGCCCCATACCAGGTAGGCCACGCACCAGGAAGGCCCCACACCAGGCCTCTGTAGCTGGCTGCACATCCGTGCTGACAGCTCAGCTCAAGGTCTATGCTGCAGCAAGTCCACATACCCGAGTGCAGGGCTTCCCTGGGTCCAGGCCTCCCTGAGTCCCAGTTTTTCTTGAATCTGGGCCTTCCCTGAGTCCATCCCTTCCTGTTCTTCCCCCAGGCCTTCCCTGGGTACAGGCCTTCCTTGGGTCTTGGCCTTCCCCAGGTCTCATCCTTCCCTGGGCCTGGGCCTTTCCTGAGCTCCTGGTTTAGGCTTTCTCCATGTCGGCAACAGCTCCAGTTTCGGCCAGCTCTGACTAGGCCAGCTCTAAAGGATGTCTAATTCCTATTCTGGCTCATCTAGAAGTTGAGCTGTGGCTCAAGTGGTACAGAACTGGCACTGAATAAAAACAACTCAGGGAGAGCACCGAGGCCCCTAGTTCAAGCCCCAGGACCAGCACAAAGAGATTTTTTCTTTCCATAACATAGGTATTTAATACATTTTTTTGGCCTGTCCTGGGGCTTGAACTCAGGGCCTGGGCAATGTCCCTGAGCTCTTTCACTCATGGCTAGCACTCTACCACTTGAGCCACAGCACCACTTCCAGATTTTTCTTTGTATGTAGTATTTAGGATTTGAACCCAGGGCCTTATGCATGCTAGGCCACTCTGCCACTAAGCCATGTTCCTAGCCCTCTTTTACATGTTACTAGGTACACAAAGGTGTTTCAATTTACTGTCTGTGAATTCCAGTGGTATTGTGTTCCAGGGCCTCCCACAAGCTAGGCAAGTGCCTCAGCTCTTAGCCCTGGTTCTTTCTCTCTAGCCTTTGTTTCCCATGATTTCCAGCCTTTGATACATGTTGTCTTCCTCTGACTATAGGCATTTTGAGAAGAAAACACGCAGAGTGTCAGGGTAAAATGGGAGAGCTTGGAATCGCGAATATAGGTTCATGGTGTATAGACCAACGTGGGATGGTCTGGACGGATCGGATCCCATCAGAACTTGCTCTCGCCGCTGGTGTTTCTCCGAGTCTGCATCAAGTATTCATCTATACTTTCATGTCTACACTTGGGCCTGGAGAAGGAGGTGAAGCCTCTCCCTTCCTGCTTGGTAAGTTGATACCTGTCAGAACAAATTTGACCACATTAGGCTCATCCCAGGCCTGTATCCATGTCACCAAGTCTTTATTGAGCTTTCAGCTATGTCCTGCATAAGGTATGGTGGTTAGGGGGTGAGAGGATGTGTGACACATGTTTATGTTTTCATTACATACACCTTACAGACATTTTGTTAGGCATTTCAAGGTATTTCAATTTTCTTTGTTGAATTCTGGGGATACTATGTTCAGGGCTCTTCACAGGCTAGGGCGACACCTCAACACTAAGCTCTCTATTTTATTCCTTTGAAGCCAATCAGTTCCTGTAGACTGGAGTCATGTCAGTATTCTGATAAGGATCTTTTGAGGGAAGCAGAAGGCATAACCTAGCCTTTTTCTTTTCCTTGTCAGACATACCAGGTCCCCCTTGTCTGTGACAGGGCTCCTGGATGCCTAGCCTTTGTTGCCGGTTGCCTGCCTCTGCCTGTAGGCACTTTGAGGAGAAAATGTACTGAGTGTCAGGAGAAGCTGGGGAGAGTTCGCACAACTCAGTGTATGCTTTGGCAGACTGAGTCCCAACTTAGGCTTCCATCCTCATCTCTACCATGCTTTCATCTGTGCTTATGGTACCTGGAGAAGGGGTGAAGGCATTTGTTTTTTGTTTTTTGTCTTTTTGTTTTTATTTTTTGGGTGAAGGCATTTGTGAGGAAGGGAGGTCTACTCCTTCCTGCTTGGTAAGTTGTTACTTGTCAGAACAACTTTGATGACTCTAGGCCCCAACCCTGCCCTCTGTCATGAGCTGTGAGCTAACTAAAATCCATTCACTAGGTTTGTACCTAACACATTCAGGAGCTTTGACCAACTTCCCAAAGCTATGAGAGGCATAAGGTTATGGAAGAATTGTTGAGGAATTGGTTATAGGTGTAGGGTTGTTGATGCTAAAGGCAGGGTTAAGTTTGGGTGTTTTAGGGCTATTCAGGGTGGAAGTTAGAATTAAATTTTTTGTTATGGATCAGAAATAGGTTAGATCAGGTGCTGTGTTTTCTATTAGCCAAACAGAGCAGGTTTGTATGAAGAGCTAAGTTAGTGTTAGGGTCAATGTTACCGTATGATAATGGATTGGTTAGAGAATGGGTTAGGGATCTGGTGAAGTTAGGAGTTATGGAAGGGATTAGCATTTGGATTATGGAATGGGTCAGGCTAAGTTAGGTTTATAGAGTACATGTTTGGGTAATATACATTTGGGATATATGTAAGGTTACCTGTGCTGTGCACACTTTAGGGTACATGTAATACTCGAAGTACATGTTAGAGGACTTGTAGGATACATGTAAGTGTTTAGAGCTTGTATTAGAATATATATTTGGATGTGTTTTAGGGTTACAGTTTTTTAGAGTATGTGTCAGGGTGCTTGTTAGAGTACATGTTAGGGTATATGTTAAGGTCAGGGTTAGAGTATGCTAGGGTACATTCAGGGTACATGTAAGGTTATGTGTATGGTTTATAGAGTTTGTGTTAGGTTATTTATAACCATATGTGTTAGTGTCTAGAGTATGTGTAATGTATTAGAGTGCTATTGTGAAATCTGTTAGGGTTAAAATACATGTTAAAGTTAGGTTCAGAGTTAGTTTGGGAACGTGCAAGGAAGAACTTTGTGGGATAGGTTAGGATGATGGATATGTTATGGAGTGGTCTTCAGAGTGGGTATGGAACAATTGAGGATTAGGTAATTAGTTAGTAAAGGATTAATGTAGGTTTGGGGAGTTGTAGAAAGTGTTAGTCATACAGTTATGGATTTGGGTTAGCAGCTGGTTTAGGGTGAGGCATAAGATTGCTGAGTGGCTTAGGGTATGTCTTAGGGTATGAGTATGAGTGTGGGATAAGGCACATGTTAAGATGTGAGTATGGGTTCAGAGTTAGGGTGTATGGTGGGGTACATGTTAGGGAACAAGTTAAGATAGTGTTTGGGTTTAAGGTACATTAGGGTACATGTTAGGGCATGCATTTAGGGTAGGTTTGGGGTACATGTTAGGGTGTACATAAACCTTGATGGTTTAAAATACATGTTAGGGTGCTTGATTCTGTACATATTAGTGGTTAGGGTATACATTAGGGTACATGATACAGTTATGGTAAGTGTTTGGGATTGTTAGGTTTAAGCTATGTGTTAGGGTTAGGTATGTGTAAGGGTACAAGTTAGGATGCATGTTGGGTACATGTTAGAGTGCATGTAAGGATCACTTGGAGTATGTGTTAGGGTACTTGTTAGGATTCATGTTAATGTTTACCATACATTTTAGGATTGAGGCACACTTTAAGGTACATAAGGTGTTAGGGTACATATTTGTGTGTGGATTTAGGTACATTTGTGGTACATGAAGGTTACCTGTATGGTTTAGACCATGTATTAGTGGTTAGGGTTTTTATTAGGATATGTGTTAGAGTATGTGTTTGGGTTAGGACATGGGTTAGGACATATGTTAGGGTATTGGTTAAGGTTATGGTTTTGGTTATTTTTCGGGCACGTGTTAGGGTATGTGTTGGGTTACATTTCGAGTACTTGTTAGGGTGCTTGTAAGGGTACCTAGGCTTAAGAGCACATGTTAGGGAACTATGATGTTTCAGGGTGCAAGTCAATATTGTGTTAGGTTTACGTGTGTTAGGGTATTGCTTAGGGTTAGTGTTAGGGTACATTTGGGGTACGTGTTAAGGTGCTTATAAGAGTACCTGTATGTGTTAGGGTACTTGTTACTGTGTGTGTTAGTGGTTGGGGCACATGTTAATATACATGTTAGGATTAGAGTATGTGTAAGGATATTAAGGTTTGGGTTAGTTTTTGTGTGAAGGTATGAGTTAGGGTATATGTAAGGGTAACTATGGGTTAGAGTACATGTTTGAGTCCTTGTTACCATATTTATTAGTAGAGTATGGATTATCTTTTGTTAGGGTACATTCAGGGTACACTTGCGGTTTATAGAGTACATGTTTCAGTACTTGTTACCATATGGGTTAGGATCCAGAGCATGTTTAGTGCATCACAGTGCTATTGGGAAATCTGTTAGGTTTAATATACATGGTAAAGTAATGGCACACATTAGGCTATGTGTTTGGGTCCATGTTAGGGTATGTTTTAGAATTAGGGTACTTGATAGGGGATTTGTTAGGGTTATGGTACATGTTAGGGCACTTGTTAGAGTGTGTCTTAGGGCAGATACTATGGTATGTGTTAGGGGATCTTTTAGGGTTAGGGCACATGTTAGGCTGTGTTAGGGACCATTGGGGATACATGTTAGGGTGCATAAAAAGATACTTGTGTGGTTTACAGTACTTATTAGGGTATGTTATGGTACATGTTAGGGTACATGCTAGCTTATGTTTGAGTCATGTTAGGGTACATGTATGGATACTTATATATTTTACAGTACATGTCAAGGTACTTGATAGAATACATGTTAGGGTCAGGGTTAGAGTATGTTAGGTGATTGTAGGGTACATGTAAGGTTACCTGTATGCTTTATAGAGTACATGTTAGGGTACTTGTTACCATTTATGTTAGTATCTAGAGTATGTTTAATGTGTTAGAGTACTATTGGGAAATCTGTTAGGGTTAAAATACTTGGTAAAGTTAGGGCACATATTAGGGTGTATATTAGGTTACTTTGGGGTACACGTTTGAGTGAGTTTAAGATTACTTGCATGGTTTTGAATAAGTGTTAGGGTGCTTGTTAGGATATGAGTTATTATTTGGAGTATATGTTAGGAAACAGTATATGTTGTGCATGTGTTAGAGTACACTCATGACTTGAAGTACACGAGATTACGTTGTAAGATGTGCACATGTTTAGAGTGTGTGTTTGAGTACATGTTTGAGTATGTTGGGGTTACAGTTATGGTTTGGGTTAGGCAACATGTTAGGATGTGTGTTGGCATAAGTTTAGGGTACTTCTTAGGGTATATGTAAGGTTTACAGTACGTGACAGTGGTTAAGGTACATGTTATGTTTAGGTTACATGTCAGAGTATCTTTTAATTTCTATCTTAGAGTATATATTAGAGTGTTTGGGGTACATGCTAGGATACATGTAAGAGTAACTGTTTTGTTCAAAGTTCATGTAAGAATAATTGTTACCATACATGTTAGTATCTTGAGTAGATGATATAATATGTGTTAGGGTAAGGGTAAAATTTTACTATGTAGCAGGTTGGTGTTAGAGGTCAGGTATGTGTTAGGGTTTAGGTATGTCATGGTTTAGGTTTTAGGTATGTTTGGTAGGATTATGGTATATATTAAGACCACATGTTAGGGTATTGTTAAGACACATTGTTGTTCGGGTGTATGTAAGGGTGCGTGTATGGTTTAGACTGCGTTAGGGTAATTGTTACTGTACGTTAGTAATTAGGGCACATGTTAGGGTTAGAGTATGTGTTAGGATACATGTTAGGGTTAAGTTATGTGTTAGGGAACATGTTAGAGTATATTGGGGGTACATCTTAGGGTACATGTGTGGTTTACTGCACGTGTTCAGGTATGTGTTAGGGTTTGGGTACATGTTAGGGTTCAGGTATGTGTAAGGGTTAGCGCACATGTTAGGGTATTTCTTATGGCTATGATTGGAGTTAGGGCATGTTTGAGGCACATGTTAGTGTTCAGGATTCCAAACCTGAATGGTTTAGAGTGTATGTTAGGCCACTCCCATGGCCTCAGCCGTTGTGGGGTTGGTTTGCTCTGAGTCCTTGCCCTACCCTGCTCAATGGTGTGGGCCCTGCTATGCCCAACTTTGGGGGATACTAGAGACTGGAATGAGCAGTCAGCTGTGCTTTCACTCTGTTCACACACCTGCCATGTGTACACATGTGAGGGTATGGGTGGGGATTGAATGCTATGTATCTCTGTGAAAATAGGACCCAGCTTATGCAGGTTTGATGAAAGAAGGCCATCTACCTCCAAGGATGCAGGTAAGTCTGGTAAGTATCAGGGTGTGGGTGGGGTTGGGATTAGGTTAAGCAACTTGGGTTGCCAGGAGTCTGGGGTGGTGACAATAGGGGCTAGGGTTACTAGGGCTACTGTTGTTAGGATTGGTCTGGTTTGGGTTTGGGTTCAAGTATAGGGTTGCTTGTTTATGTTAATGGTAGGTTCAAGGGTTAGGGTTACGGTTGGGGGTGGGGTTGGGGTTAGGGGTTAAGGGTTAAGGGTTAGGGTTGGAGTTGGG